>NC_082728.1:13604520-13809520 GCF_030144855.1 Hypanus sabinus | reverse complement strand
CCACAAAACAAGGAACCCCAAAGAACACAACTTTTAAAAAGGACCCAACACCCAATGCACAGAGAGAAAATAAACAAATCATGCAAACAATAAAGCACACATCGGCATTCCGAACAAAATTGAGCCCATAAGCCCGGAGCAGCCGGAGCAGGCCCATAGTCTCGGTGTCGAGGAGAGCAGAGTAAAACGTGGAGCAGGACCAGCCCTGATCCTCACTTCTGAGCCCAACACCCTGCCCTTTCAGTCCATCCGGCCTAGCGTCTAACTTGTCCAAGCACCAGGTCATTCCCCTGCTCTAGGACCCGGGCCTCATCACAGCAATACTTTCTGCGCTGGCCCGTACTTGACGTTTCCAAATCACACTGGCACTTAGATGGATCCAACCTTGGCTCCAAAAAAACTCCACCTTTTCTCCGCTCTGCTCTCTCCAACACCTTCGCTGACTCTGACCTTGTTTCAAACATGGCTTGACCTCACTCCATCCACCTGACCACACTCCAACTCCATCTCGCACCTACCCAACTCAACCCTTGGATCTGCTGCGTCTTCGCTCATCTCTTCAGTGTTTGCAGTGGTTGCTTACCACAGATTTCCACAGAAAAGTATTATTAATAGAGTATTTAGCCGTATTTCTTGCTTTGAAAACTGCCAATAGGCTGTCTCTCCTCCAGTAGAGCCATCTTAAACCAGATGATGAGGCAACTATGGGTGCCAAAGGAAGTCAAAGGGAGCATTAAAGCAAAAGAGAGGGCATATAATATATCAAAAATTTGTGGGAATGTAGGAGATTGGAAGATCTTCAAAAAACAACAGGAGGCAGCTAAAAAAACACAAGGATAGAAAAGATGAACTATGAAGGTAAGTTAACGAAAAATATCAAAAAGGATACTAAAAGATTTTCAGATATATGAAGAGTAGAAGAGAGGCACAAGTGAATATTGGACCACTGGAAAGTGATGCTGGAGAGGTAGTAATGGGGGGACAAAGAATTGGAGAGTGAACTTAATAAGTATTTGCATCAGTCTTCTAACGAAGAGTACACCAGAAATTTCAGGACTGTCAGGGTGTAGAGTGAGTGCAGTGCTATTGCTAAGGAAAGGGTACTTGGGAAGCTGCAAGGCCTGAAGATAGATAAGTCAACTGGACCAGATTGACTACATCCCAGAGTTCTGAAAGAGGTAGCTGAAGAGATTGTGGAAATATTAGTAATGATCTTTCAAGAATCATTAGATTATGGCATGGTTCTGGACGACTGGAAAATTGCGATGTCAGTTCACTCTTCAAGAAGGGAGGGAGGCAGAAGAAAGGAAATTATAAACCAGTTAGCATGACGTCAGTGGACGGGAAGGTGTTGGAGTCCATTATTAAGGATGAGGTTTTGTGTTACTTAGAGGCACATGATAAAGTGGGCCAATTTCCTTAGGGGAAATGTTGCTTGACAAATTTGTTGGAATTCTTTGAGGAAATAACAAGCAGGATAGACAAAGGAGAGTCAGTGAATATTGTTTGCTTGGATTTTCAGAAGGCCTTTGACAAGGTGCCCCACATGATATTACAGGAAAGGTTCTAGCATGGAGAGAGCAGTGGCTGACTGGCAGAAGGCAAAGAGTGGGAATAAAGGGGGCCTATACTGATTGGCCGCCAGTATTCCACTAGTGGTAATCCACAGAGGTCTGTGTTGAGACCGCTTCTTTTCACACTATCTGGCAATGATTTGGATGGCAGCATAGATGGTTTTATGGACAATATGAAGATAGGTGTTGTTGAGTGTTGAATGCAGGTAGTGTTGAGGAAGCAGGGTAGTCAATCTGCAGAAGGACTTGGACACATTTGGAGATTGGCACAGCCTCAGAATAGAGGGAGGTCCATTTAGAACAGAGACGAGAAGGAATTCCTTTAGCCATAGGGTAGTGACTCTGTGGAATTCATTGCCATGGACGACTATGGAGACCAAGTCACTGAGTATATTTAAAGCAGAGGCTGACAGGTTCTTGGTTAGACAGGGCATCAAAGGTTATGTGGAGAAGGCAGGAGAATGGGGTTGAGAAGGATAATAGATCAGCCGTGATGGACTGGCAGAGCAGACTTGATGGAACAAGTTGATTGCTTGGCCGAAGGACTGAATTCTGCTCCTATGTCTTATGGTCTAACTAACAGCAAGGCAGGAATGCTCACAACTCTTAATCTCATCTTCAGCGAAAGCCTTCTCTGCTCCTTCCTACAACATACTCCCTATAGAAAGTGACATTCAGTTTCTCCACTGAAAATCAGGGTGCTCTAAAATCAGACGCTCTGCGGGTCTGAAAATTGCAGCAATGCAAGGGTTAAAATAACTTGCTAAACGAAAAGAGTGAGGACGCTTTGTTCACTACGTCAACCGTCAAGATGATTAGCTGACAGATGGTGTGCAGACCTGGTGCAGTCACCCAGGCTGAACACAGCCCTTGAAAGCCTAATCCTTGTACAGCCTTTCTGCTCAACCCTGCAAACCAAGGTCACTGAGCACACCAAGACAAAGTGAAGATGCAAGCAAATAATTCTAGGGCAACCTTTACTATTTGACAGTTATTTTATTAATTGTCATGTATTATTGGCCTTTAACACATAGATTTAATTGGTTAATGACTCCTGAAATATGTATTATGGCAGGTCATGCTTTAGCAACTCGTCTGAGCTTTTTGACAAGGTGATGAGAGAGATTGATGGGGTTAGGGCAGAGGATGTTGTCTATACGGATGTTAGTAAAGCATTTGACAGAAGTCCCTCATGGGGAGGCTAATCCAGAAGATTAAGATGCAGGAGATCTGAGATTAATTGGATGCTTGGATTCAGAACTGGCTTGTGCATTGAAGGCAGGGTGTAGTGGTTGAAGGGACTTATTCAAGCTGGAGGTCTGTGATTCGTGGTGTTCCACAGAGAACCGGGCTGGGACTTTTGCTGTTTGTGGTCTATGAATGGCCTGGATGAAAATGTAGATGGGTGGGTGGGTAAATTTGAGTTTGGTGGAGTTGCAGATGATGTAGAAGACTGACAAAGAATACCATCAGATATACTGTAGATCGGTTGCAGATATGGGCTGAGAAATGGCAGATGGAGTTTAGCACCTTATTGAGGTGTTGCACCTTGGTAGGGAAAATGCAAGGAGACAGTTAAGGGGAAGATCCTTGACAGTGTTACTGAGCAGAGAGATCCTGGCATCCAAGTTCATAGCTCCTTGAACGTGGCTACACAGGTCGATAAGTTGCTCTATGGAATGCTTGCTTTTACTTGTTGAGGCACTGAGTTCAAAAATCAGGAAGTTATGTTGGAACATTATAAAACCCTGGTTAGGCCACATCTGGAGTATTGTATACAGTTCTGGTTGCCCCACTATAGGAAGGACGTTGAGGCTTTGGAGAGGGTGCAGAAGAGGTTCACCAGGAAGCTGCCTGGTTTAGAGGGCATGTGCTACCATGAAAGGCTGGATACACTTGAATTGTTTTCTCTGGAGCGCCGGAGGCCGAGGGGAGATCTGATGGAGGTTTACAAGATTATGAGAGGCACAGATAGAGTGCACAGAGAGTATCTGTTTCCCAGTGTTGAGATGTCTAATACCAGAGGGCATGCATTGAAGGTGAGAGGAGGTAGGTTCAAGAGGGATGTGAGGGGTAAGTTTTTTACTCAGAGAGCCATGGATGCCAAATGCCTGTTAAGGTATTAGAGGCAAATACATTAGAGGCTTTTAAGAGACATTTGGATAGGCACATGGATGTAAGGAAGATAGAGAGATATGGCCATGGTGTTGGTTGGACGGATTCACATTTGGGTGTTTTTGATTTGCTTTTTAGCTGCTTCAGCACAACATTGTGGGCCGAATGGCCTGTTCCTGTGCTGTACTGTTCTACTGGTACTTAAATATGCAAATAATGGGATTCAGAAGTGGACATCAATATTTTATACAGCTAGTCAATTTCTGCATAAAAATGCCATTTCTTTTTTCAGACTTCAGAACAGTTTGGTGACAGGGACAACGCTGTGCTTCTTGTGCACAAGTAATGCGTGAATGGTCTTATACAATCAGTAACGCTCACCAACGCCTCTTCTGTCTGACGTGAGCTAGACTATGCACATCTGTACATATGTCCTTCTACAGATGTGCAGTGGAGAGCATGCTGCATCACTGCTTGGTACAGAAAATGCTCTGCAGCAGAGAGGAAGGCTCTACGACGGGTAGTCAAAACTGCCCAACACATCACTGACACCAGCCTACCCACCATCAGGGACATATATACAGAAAGATGCCGGAAAAGGGCCTTTAACATCATGAATGATACCACCCAACCTGCTCATGGATCTCTTGTCCCACTCTCATCAGGGAGGAGGCTACACAGCATCCACGTCAGGACCAGCAGACTCAAAACCAGTTAATTTCTCCAAGCAGTAAGGCTGACCAACACCTCCACCCACTAACTCACCACCAATATTTTATCATTTCCTGTCAGTCACCTAATGTACAGACACTCTTGTGCCTAGCATCATTTTATTGACATACAATCTTGGTTGCAAGAACAGGAAAACAGATGATTATCTGAACGGTGGCCGATTAGAAAAAGGGGAGATGCAATGAGACCTGGGTGTCATTGTACACCAGTCATTGAAGGTGGGCATGCAGGTACAGCAGGCGGTGAAAAAGGCAAATGGTATGTTGGCATTCATAGCAAAAGGATTTGAGTACAGGAGCAGGGAGGTTCTACTGCAGTTGTACAAGACCTTGGTGAGACCGCACCTAGAATATTGTGTGCAGTTTTGGTCCCCTAATCTGAGGAAAGACATTCTTGCCATAGAAGGAGTACAGAGAAGGTTCATCAGATTGATTCCTGGGATGGCAGGACTTTCATATGAAGAAAGACTGGATCGACTAGGCTTATACTCACTGGAATTTAGAAGATTGAGGGGGGATCTTATTGAAATGTATAAATTTCTAAAGGGATTGGACAGGCTAGATGCAGGAAGATTGTTTCCAATGTTGGGGAAGTCAAGAACGAGGGGTCACAGTTTAAGGATAAAGGGGAAGCCTTTTAGGACCGAGATGAGGGAAAACTTCTTCACACAGAGAGTGGTGAATCTGTGGAATTCTCTGCCACAGGAAACAGTTGAGGCCGGTTCATTGGCTATATTTAAGAAGAAGTTAGATACGGCCCTTGTGGCTAAAGGGATCAGGGGGTATGGAGAGAAAGCAGGTTCAGGGTGCTGAGTTGGATGATCAGCCATGATCATACTGAATGGCGGTGCAGGCTTGAGGGGCCGAATGGTCTACTCCTGCACCTATTTTCTATGTTTCTAATCTATTTACAGTATATAAGATATCTAATGCATTTATGTTTACTGTTTTTTTAAATTATTGTGTTCTTTACCTTATTATGCATTTTGTTGGGGGGGGGGGGGGTGTTGTGCTGCATCAGATCCGGAGTAACAGTCCAGTTAATCAGTGACAACACAGGCAGTCAACATAAAGTGTTTATCTGCTGCTTCAGCCTGCCTGTATTGGAGTTTAAAAGTTGAGATTGTTTGCTGTGTAACCAAAACTATATAGTCAGCTTTGAAACTTGCTATTTGCTATGCATGTACCCAATTTAGTAGGAGAATGAAATATTAAGAATGTAGAAGACAATGGTGTGTTAATGAGAGGTAGCTAAGAGATGTAGATTAGAACAAGATTAAGTCAATGGGTAGAAACAATAGTGGCGGATGTACATGTGATACGCAACTGTAGACGGATTGCATATGCTAATACAATTAAACCGGGAGATTGCTATAAAACATGCTATGTATACCACGGATCGGTGGGCAATCAGCGACTAGCTCAATGACTGTCAAATTGAAGGCTATGTCCAAGGATCGGTGGGCAGTCAGCGACTAGGATTTGCGAATTAAAGTTTAATGCTTCTTGAAGAATCTTCTGCGTCTCCTGGTCGTTTGTTGGGCACGAAAAACGACACCTGCAGGTGCAACCAACAACCTGGGCTTTTCAAGTGTGTGTTGATGCACCATCAATAACTCTCGGAGACGTGAGGCGAGAGATAGACTTTTATTAGCTGGAGGAAAGCACTATCAGCAGCAAGAGACCATCACACAACATCCTGGAGACTGAGGGAGGAGCAGTGCCTCCAAACAACTTTATACAGGGGTCTGTGGTAGGAGCCACAGGAGCAGTCAGCAGAGGGGTGTGTCCAGACAGGTATATGTAGTACACCACACCTGTGCTTTCGTCTCATGGGCTCAGTTTGTTACCCTCCCCCACACTCATACGTTATCGTACTGATAAACTACTCAGTTGTCGCTCTTTCAAAAGATCAGGGCAAATGCTAAGCACTGGGATTGATTCTTGATTAGTAAAGGGCGTCAAGGTTTATGGGGAGAAGGCAGGAGAATAGGGTTGAGGGAGGTAATAAATCAGCCATGATAGAATGGTGAAGCAGAATAAATGGACAAAATGGCCTAATTCTGCATCTATGTCTTGTGTACTTATTGTACACATTGTACTTATTGTGTACAGTTCTGGTCACCGAATTATAGGAAAGATGTCAACAAAATAGTGAGAGTACAGAGGAGATTTACTAGAATGTTACCTGGGTTTCAGCACCTAAGTTACAGAGAAAGGTTGAACAAGTTAGGTCTTTATTCTTTGGAGCGTAGAAGGTTGAGGGGGGACTTGATAGAGGTATTTAAAATTGTGAGGGGGATAGATAGAGTTGACATGGATAGGCTTTTTCTGTTGAGAGTAGGGGAGATTCAAACAGGAGGACATGAGTTGAAGGTTAAGGGGCAAAAGTTTAGGGGTAACACGAGGGGGAACTTCTGCTCAGAGAGTGGTAGCTGTGTGGAACAAGCTTCCAGTAGAAGTGGTAGAGGCAGGTTTGATATAGTTATTTTTTTAAAAATTGGATAGGTATATGGACAGGAAAGGAATGGAGGGTTAAGGGCTGAGTGCGGGTCGGTGGGACTAGGTGAAAGTAAGTTTTCGGCATGGACTAGAAGGACCGAGATGGCCTATTTCCGTGCTGTAATTGTTATATGGTTATATGGTCTTATATTGTGGTCGGATTACTGTTAGAATCAGCATTTTTGTCAATTCAAGGCCCTCTCATGTAATTGAGTTCGATTTAGGGTGATAAAAGTGCACTAGTGAATCAGAATCAGGTTTATTATCACAGACATGTATCGTGAAATTTGTTTTGAAGATGAAGCACAATGGAAAATTACAATAAGAAGGATATTAAAAAATCAATAAATCTAATTCTGCTCCCAAGTTCTATAGTTTTGTGTGTGAAAGAGATATTACACATGTCCAAGCTGGTTTACCCACCACATAGGGTCAGAAAGCAGTGATCGGCATTGCTGATCCTAGCCAATTCTGCGACTCTGAATGGTTAGAGATTGACTGCCTCGGGAACAATCAACGATCCAGCAGATAAAACTCATTTCAAACCTGGACCATTGCATTTGTTTTCTTTTGCTAACAGTTGCGGAATGAAGTGGGATCACAACAGGGAACGGATCGTAGCTTTTTAAACAAAGCTGAACAACGACAGCTATATAAAAGTGATTAATCCAGGCTGTCATTCCTGTGGCATTATCTCAGCACGAGCTCTGAGATACCATTTGCTTTGTAACTAAAAATAATATGGGGAATCAGTTACAGAATTAAAGATTTGTTCCACAGAGAACGTGCAAGCCATCTTGCAATGCTCGCTGAAAAGGAGCTGGCCAACCTAACCCAGGTTCTGATCTGTGGTCTAGTAATGTGCAGTTCCAAGAAATTTTTTAATGTAATGTCTGCTTCTACTCTCCATACTCTTCAATTCTAAATACCCACCATCTGTAGAAGAAAGTGTTTTTCTTCCTTTCATCTTTAATGATTCTACAGATTACCTTTTTTTGTCACTGATACCTGGTTATTGTAAGAGAAATAGCGCTTTCTTATCCTCTCTATTGTCTCCTCTCATCCTCCTCTCTACGAATAAAAATGGTCCAAAATTATCCAATTTTCCCTCATTGACTTTTACTCACAGCTACATCATAGTCATAGAACCCTACAGCACCAAAACAGGCCCTTCGGCCCATCTAGTCCATGACAAGCTGTTATTCTGCCTAGTTTCATTGACCCACAACTGAATCATAGCCCTCCATGCCCCCCACATCAACTTCCTCACCAAACTTCTCTTAAACGTTGATAATTGAACCCGCACCTACCACTTCCACCAGCAGCTCATTTCACACTCACACTAAGTGAAAAAGCTCCCCCTCAGGTTTCTCTTGAATATTTCACCTTTCACTCTTAACCTAGGACCTCTAGTTCTATTCTCACCCAATGGGCTCAGCAGCTTCTCTGCTGTTCAGTCATCCCTATTGTTTGACAACCAGGACTGTCAATGGAACTATAGTTGTTCACTGATTATTGCTTCAATGAGTTCTAGGGTGACCTTCCTACATTTTTTCCTCTGCTTCACACAATAAAGACACATATATCGTAAGAGCGGTGAGGTGGAAATACGTCCCTGCCAGAGGAAGTGTAAGGCGCTCCTTCCCTCCATTAGCCTGCAGGTCACCCTTGGGCAAAGTGTGGTGCTGCCCCCCAATCAAGGTCACATGAAGGCCTAGGATGTAGGTGGTGGACCTACTCCAAGAGTAGCTGGTGTATGTCTTAAGTCCTGGTTATGCGACCACTGCATCCAGGCAGACAATCTCTGAAATGTATTGATAACAGCAGGGGACACCCATCTTGTAAAGACACTGCTCAGATGAAGACAATGGCAAACCACATCTGTAGAAAAGTTTGCCAAGAACAATCATGGTCATTGAACCATGATCGCCTATGTCATATGACACGACATATAATGAACAAATGCACACCGTATGCTTTTTAATTAGCCAGTCTCCTTATCTTGCCACTTACGGGGGGGGGGGGTGGATCTGGACCCCTCTACTCCATTGCACAATTATTGATTACTGAATTTGTAATTGATTTGATATTGTCACATGTAGCACGATACAAGAGAAAGATTTGCTCTGCAGGTTTTGATCGTTCCAAACATCAGTACATTGAGATCGTACAAAGGAAAAGCAGCAACGGAATGCAAAATATAGTACAATGCAGGCAGACAATAAGGGGCAAGGCCATGACGAGGTACATCATGAGCTTAGGAGTCCTCACAGGACAAGGGCAGCAGAACAATTTAACGCTATTATAGCGCTAGTTCAATTAGCGCCAGGTCAATGTTCAATTCCCATCACGAGATGTAAGGAGTTTGGAGGTTCTTCCCATGGCTGCGTGTAATTCCTCCACATGCTCCGGTTCCCTTTCACATTCCGAAGACATACAGGTTAAGGTTTAGGGATAATCACCAGAGATTCTGTAGATGCTGGAAATCCAGGGCAACTCACTCAAAATGCTGAAGGGACTCAGCAGGTCAGGCAGCAGTCAACGTTTCAGGCCTAGACCCTTCACTGGGGTTAGGGATTTCTGGGAGTGTTACGTTGGCACTGGAAGCATGATAGCACTTGCAGGCTGCCCAGTACAATCCCCACTGATTTGATTTGCAGCAAATGACATATTTTGCTGCATGTGACTTAAAATCTTTTCTTCTTCTATCTTACTGTATTAGGTAACTGCTCAAGGGTCTTATAATGGCCTCAAGCCTGGTGGCATATGCTTTCTGCCCAGTGGAAGGGGTGAGGGTAGAAGAGAGGAAGTCCAGGGTAGGTGGGAATCCTTAATAATGCTGGCTGCTTTTAGAGGCATGGAAAAGTGAAGACATAGTCCAAGAGGGTAGGTCAGTTGGCATGACATGCTAAGCTGTGTCCACAACACACTGCAGTTTCTTGTGGTCTTGGCAGAGCAGTTGCCCTATCAAGCCACGATGAATCCGGATAGGACAGGGTGGGATCTGGCTATGATTCTCCCTCACTATCAAGCACGTGACCAATTTATTGATAATCAAACACCCTGCTAAAACCCATATAGACTGCATCAAGCGCACTCACCGTGTTCTCCACCCTCAAAAATCCAGTCAGTACAGACTGGCAATGGTATTTAACCAACCTGCTCAATATGCCTGAGTTCCAGTGAACGCAATTAAAACCCTCACAAGCCACCAGCAATTAGATAGATAGATAGATATTTTATTCATCCCCAAGGGGAAATTCAACATTTTTCCAGTGTCCCATACACTTATTGTAGCAAAACTAATTACATAAGTATTTAACTCAATATAAATATGATATGCATCTAAAATCCCCCTCCCTAAAAGCTTTAATAAATAGCTTTTAAAAAGTTCTTAAATAGTTACTAAAGTGCATCAAGTGGTAACTTAAGCTCAGTCCTAACCCCGGCACTTTAACATGTCTTGCCCCTGGTGGTTGAATTGTAGAGCCGAATGGCGTTGGGGAGTAATGATCTCTTCATCCTGTCTGAGGAGCATTGCATTGACAGCAACCTGCTGCTGAAGCTGCTTCTCTGTCTCTGGATGGTGCTGTGCAGAGGATGTTCAGGGTTTTCCAGGGTTTTCCAGGGTTGTTCAACAGGTCTTCATCCCTTACCCTTGGTAATGACCTTGAACTTTTTAAGACTTCTCTGGTAATATTTTAATCATTAATGTTTCTCACACTTTACGGCATGTGCAGGACACTTTAACTTTCAATAAATTTTTATTCTCTAAAAGTTAAGAGAACATAATTGCCATGGAAAGAGAGCCATCAGACTAGCTAGCCAAAGAACTGATTAACACTAAAGACAAAAGTTTAACTGCAATGAGGGCAGCTATTTTTTTCCAAAGTGTATTTGCAATGTTCTGCCTCAAACCTTAGTAATAAAAAACTGTTGTATTCCACCTTGAAGCAAATCCACCTCAGAAATAAATTAAGCCATGAAATATTTAATCTCAATAAACCTCCAGGAAATAGAATATTGTGTTTAATAATATCCCACTCAGAAATGACAATCGAAGAGTAAAGTGTGTAGTCTACATTCACAAACATACGTACATCTTTTATATGATTTGTTGCTGTGAAGAAAATATTAACCAAAATAATGGACAAACTAACATATCTATTTCTTTGCTCCTTTTCTCTCCTCTCCTCTCCTGAGGGTATTCATTCCTGATCAAGGTATTTTGAGGGACTTTTGCTATTTCTCGCGTGGTGGGGGAGTGGAGGAGGGTCTGTTCTGCTGCCGCTTGTGCATTCGGAGGGGAGGAGGGCTTTGGGAGTCTGACGTTTCTATCATTCATTCTATGGGGTTCTTGTTTTGTGGATGTCTGTGAAGAGTAAGAATTTCACACTGTATACTGCATACATTCTCCGATGTTGAATTGACCCTCTTGAACCACTTGTTTGGACATGCCTTCAGAAACTCTGTAAAATATAGGAGCAGATTGATGCTATTTGGCCCATCGAGTCTGCTCTGCCATTTTATTATGGCTGATCCATTTCCCTCTTACCTTACATGCCCTGACTAATCAAGGATCTATCTACCACTGCCTTAAATATGCCCTCACTGTATGATGTTACATAGTGAACATCAGGCATCCATTTGCACTAATCCCATTTTATCTTCCCTACAATCAGAATCAGAATCAGGTTTAAATTACTGGCATATGTCATGAAATGTGTTGTCTTTGTGGCAGCAATACAATGCAATACATAACGATAGAGGAAAAATGTGAACTACAGTAAGTATAAAGCTGTCGGACGGTGCAGTGACATCTGACCATACTTCCAGTTGAATGGTCCCGGGTTCAAATCCGGTCAGCTCCTTGCACACTGGGCTGAGCATCAGGCTAGCAACTTGGCCTCATGAAAAACAGACAAGTGCTAAAGAAACAGAATGGTTGCCATCTGGTGCACCACACAGCACGGAAATAAGTAGTGCAAAAATAAAAAAGTAGTGATGTAGTGTTCATGGTTTCAATGTCCATTCAGAAATCGGATAGCAGAGGGGAAGAAGCTGTTTCTGAATCATTGAGTGTGTCTCTTCAGGCTTCTGTACCTCCTGAGTGATGGAGGTCCTTAATGATGGACACCAACCTTTTGAGTCATCGCTCCTTGAAGATGTCCTGAATACTACAGAGGCTAGTGCCCATGATGGAGTTGACTACATTTACAACCCTCTGCAGCTTATTTTGATCCTGTACAGTCGACCTACCCCGCTTGTGGTAGGTGATGCAAGGTACTCAACAAAGCAGTCCCACCAATGTACAGGAGGCCACATCTGGAGCACCAGACACAGGGAGCAATTAACTTGCCGACTGGCACGTTACTTTGAGCATACCAGGACACCGGAACATTTGGTGGGGGAGGCGGGTGATATCTACAAAGTGATGGGGAGATTGGGCAAGCTCCATATAGACAGCACTAGAGGTAATGATTAATCTGGGTCCCTAGGTGCCTTGGTTGTCAGGGACAAGTTGACCGAGGGATCCATTTCTGTGCAATATGACCCTGAAACTGTATAACTGCGGGACAAAGGCTCTACTAGCTGCACCACTGTGCCAAGAAGTCTTTTGGATAAACTTCCTGAACTGAGGTGGTTTATCAAAATTTATAAACACCATTAACACATTTCATTATGGTTGTGACCATTGGTCAGTTCATACTTTTCCACAGTCGTCCAAGTTGGGAGATTATGGTTTGAAAATACACTATAAAGATCATAACATGGTATCTGGGCTAACACGCCATTCTGGTGCTGAGGGAGTGATAGATTGTCAGAAATATTCCCAGACACTAACCATCTGCTTCCTCAGCGCAACCTCTTTAATTTCACAATGTGCAGAACGTGTAGCTAGTGTGAACCCTGGACTTGAAACAAACAATCAAAATAATTACAGGAGCTGCATAAGATCCAAAGTTCAATGTAAATTTATTATCAAAGTACATGCATGTCACCATATACAACCCTGGGATTCATTTTGTTGCAGGTAATCACAGTAAATACAAGAAACACAATAAAATCTATGAAAGATTGCACCCAACAGGACTCACAACTATAACTGTGCAAAAAACAAACAAACTGCAGATACAAAAAGAAACAGGGAAAAAAATAATAATGGCAATAATAAATAAACAAACAATAAATATCGAGAACATGAGGTGAAGAGTCCTTGGAAGTGAGTCTATAGGTTGTGGGGACAGTTCAGTGATGGGGCAGGTGAAGTTGAGTGACGTTTTCCCCTCTGGTTCAAGAGCCTGATGGTTGAGAGGTAATAACTGTTCATGAACCTGGTGGTGTGGCTCCCAAGGCAAGAAGAGAGCATGTGCTGGAGGGTGGGGATCCTCAATAATGGATGCTGCTTTCCCTGTGGCAGTGCTCCATGTAAATGTGCTCAATAGTTGGGAAGGCTTTACCTGTGATGGACTGGACCATATCCACTACCCCTTTTGTAGGATTTTCTGTACTAGGGCTTCGGTCTTTTCATGCCAGGCTGTGACACAACCACCACACATCTATAGAAGTTCGACATAGTTTTAGGTGGCATGCCAAATCTTCACAAACTTCTAAGAGAAGTAGAAACACTGCCATACTTTCTTCATAAAGGCACTAATGTTTCATTGCTTTCAAGAAGGAGCTAGATAGGTATCTTATGGATAGGGGAATCAAGGGATATGGGGACAAGGCAGGAACTGGGTATTGATAGTAGATGATCAGCCATGATCTCAAAATGGCGGTGCAGGCTCGAAGGGCCGAATAGTCTACTTCTGCACCTATTGTCTATTGTAATGTCCTGGACCCAGGACAGATCCTCTGAAATTATAACATTTCAGATTTAAAGTTGCTAAACCACTCCACATCTGATTCAGAATCGCCCAATGAGGACTGGCTCATGGACCTCCAGTTTCCTCCACCTGAAGTCAATAGTCATCTCCCTGGTCTTGCTGCCACTGAGTGAAAGGTTGCTGTGGCACCACTCAGTCAGTTTATCGATCTCCCTCCTACATGCTGATTCGTCGCCATCTTTGATTCGGCCAATGACAGTGATGTTGCCAGCGCTGGAAGCATAGTAGCATAGCGGTAAGTACAACACTTTACAGCGCCAGCTATAAGATCTGGGTTCAATTCCTGCCACCGTCTGTAAGCAGTCTGCACGTTCTGCCAGTGGCTGTGTGGGTTTCTCAATGTGCTCTAGTTTCCCCTCACAATCCAACAGATTAATAAATTGTGAGCATGCTATTCTGGAACCAGAAATGTGGCGACACTTGTGGGCTGCCCAGCCCAATCCTTGTTGATTTGATTTGATGCGAATGACGCATTTCACTGTATGTTTTGATGTACATGTGACAAGTGAAGCCAATCATCTCTTATCTCATGGTGAAACTCACTAGCGTGTTCTTCTGCTGTGATAAGAATTCTTAAACCACCAGTTTCCAGAAAAAAAACACTAAAAATCCTTTAAATTTAAAATGTTAAGTGAAAGTTAAGTGTTAAGTGTTAAGGTCAGTGGGACTAGGCAGAAAAATGGTTCGGCACAGCCAAGAAGGGCCAAAAGGCCTGTTTCTGTGCTGTAAAATTCTATAGTTCTATGGTTCTAAAATGTAGAAAACAGCCAGTAATTCAGGTAAAACAAATGTTATTATTTCAGAGCACGCACACACACAATGCTAGAGAAACTTAACAGGTCAGGCAGCATCTATGGAGAAGACTAAACAGCCAATAATTTGGGCCAAGACCTTTCATATGTTTAAGGTCCCAATGAAGGGATTGGACGTAAACACGACTGATTATTTCTCTCCACAAGATGCTGCCTGACCTGCTGAGTTCCTCCAGCATTTTGTGTGTGTTGCTTTAGATTTCCAGGATCTGCAGAAGCCCTTATGCTAATATTTCAGATAGATTATTTTGATGAACAATTATGGGTCTGAAACCTTAACTCTTTTTCTCTTTCTACTGATGCTGTGTGACCTACTGAGTATTTCAGCATCTTCAATTCCCAAGATGAACACAAACCAAATTACCTCAGAGTGGGATTGACACCACTGACAATGAACCAGTTGTTTCCAGATTGATTGGCTGGTGTTTGTTATAAAGAGAGACTGGATTGGCTGCTTTTTGTTATAAGGAAAGGCTGGATTGGCTGGTTTGTGTTCCCTGGAACTGAGGAGTGACCTGATTGAGGTATAAAAAATCATAAGGATTCTTAGGGTTAACTGTAAAAAAAAATTTTCTCCCCTCAGCAGGTCAGCAATCTGTCTTTTTCAAAAGCTCCCTTCTGGAAAGCACTATAGCTTTTATTAAAACAAAATCCACACCATTTTAAAAGTTTGTTCCCCCAAGCAGTTGATCTGATCAACCATTCTATTTGACTCTACACTGCCCCCTATCAATTACCTCAGTAATTGCAATGCACAGTAAACACTTTATACTACCTCATATAACGCTGTTTATGTTGTAATGCTGGTATTTATGTATTTATGCACATTTTATTGCAGATACATACTTCTAACAGAGATATTTAAAATGTTCTTAGCAACAAGTGAGGTGTCAGAGGATTGGAGGAGAGCTAATGTTGTTCCGTTGTTTAAGAACAGCTTTAAGAATAAGCTGGGAAATTATGGGCTATTATGCCTGACATCAGAAGTGGGTAAGTTATTGGAAGGTATTCTAAGTGACAGGATTAGATAAATGTTTGGATATACAGGGACTGATTAGGGATAGTAAACAGTTTAATGCATGGTAAGTCATGCCTAACTAATCTTATAGAGTTCTATAATCTTATAGAGTTACCGTGAATAATTTGACGAGGGCAAGGCAGTGAATGTTGTCTACATGGACTTTGGCAAGGCCTTTAACAAGGTTCCACATGGGAGGTTGGTTAAGAAAGTTCAGCCGCTCAGCATTCAAGAAGTGATACCAGATTGGGTGAGATATTGGCTTTGTGGGAGAAGCCAGAGAGTGGTAGTAAAGGGTTGCCTCTCCGACTGGAGGCCTGTGACTAATCGGGATTGGTGCTGGGTCCATTATTGTTTGTCATCTCTATCCATGATCTGAATGTAGAAAACTGGATCAGCATATTTGTGGGTAACTGCAAGATTGGGGGCGCAGTGGACATTGAGGAAGGCTGTCAAAGCTTGCAGTGGAATCTGGACCAGCTGGAAAATGACAGATGGAATTTAATGCAGACAAGTGTGAGGTGTTGCACCAGGAGGACCAACCAGAGGAGGACTCGTACAGGGAGTGGTAAGCCACTGATGAGTCCAGTGAACAGAGGGCTCTGGCAGTAAAGATCCATAATTCCTTCAAAGTGGTGGCACAGCTAGATAGTGTCAGAAAGAAAGATCCTGGCACATTGATCTTTATAAAACAAAACACTGAATATAGGTGTTAGGCTGTTACGTTGTAGTTGGTGAGGCCTAATTTGGAGTATTGTGTGCAGTTCTGATGAGCTACCGACAGGAAAGATATCAATAGCATTGAAAAAGAGTGCAGAGAAAATCGAGAAGGTTGTTGCCAGGACTTGAGGTTCTGAGTTACAGGGAAAGCTTGAACAGGGTTAGACTTCATTCCCTGGAGTGTACTATAGGAGAATGAGGGGAGATTTGATAGAGGTATACATAATTATGAGGGCTATAGACAGGGCAAACGCAAGCAGGTTTTTTCCACTGAGGTTGGGTGAGACCAGATCATAGGTTAAGGGTGAAAGGTGAAATGTTTAAGGGAAACGTGAGGGAGAACTTCGCTCAGGGGGTGGTGAGAGTGTGGAACGAGCTGGCAGCAGAAGTGGTGAATGCCAGTCCAATTTACACACTTAAGAGAAATTTAGATAGGTACATGGATGAGAGGGGTACAAAGGACTATGGTCCTGGTGCAGGACGATGGGCGTAAGCAGGTTAATAGATTGGCACTGACTAGATGAGCCAAAGGGCATGTTTTTGTCCTGTAGAGTTCTATGACTATGACTCTATTATTTTTGATAGACTGGGATTGCTCAGTCAGAAATATATATTTGAAAAGACAAAATGTATTTTGTATTTTGCAATAATGTTGATCCTTAAGAACAGAGAGCATAAGTTTAAGGTGAAAGGAATAAAGGGGATCTCCGAGGGAGGAGGTTGATAGAGGTCTAGAACGTGCTGTCTGAAGGGGTGTTAATAGCGGATGCTCCCACAATTCGCCATTGTACTGCCAGATTCAGCTTAAATCACATTATTAAGTTTGCAGGCGATACCGCAGCGGTAGGCCTGAGTCAGCATATAGAGCGGAGGTTGAGAGGGTTGTCAGATAGTGTGAGAACAACAACCTGAGTCTCCGCATGGACAGGGCAAAAGAGATGATTGTGGGCTTCAGGATGGCACAAGCCGTCAATGGATCTGCTGTGGAGGGAGTGAAGAACGCAGAGTTCCTTGATAGGCACATAACGGGCGATCTAACCTGGACCTGCAACACCTCCAGGAGGAGAATGAGGCAGGCAATGCAGTCCACCCTCATTCTAACAACTTTCTACAGGTGCACCATTGACAGCGTCTTGTCGCGCTGCATCATTGCGTGGTACAGAGGCTGCAAGGCATCAGGCCACAGAACCTACTGAGGATACTGCTGAGAGGATCACCAGGGTCTCCCTCACCCCTACTAGTGACATAGGGTCCTCACCACCCATCCCACAACCTCTCGGACCCACTCCCTTCAGGAAGGAGGTACAGAAGCATCAGGACTGGGACTGCCAGACTGGGTAACAGCCTCCTCCCTCAGGTGGTGAGACTGAATACCCTGCCATCACCGAGGTCTCGTCACTAGGACAGTGAGCTGTTTACTGTGTACTGTACTTTTAACGCTTAAACCTATTGACCTAAGCTGCATGCATTTTGAATTACATTTTATCAACTTGTTTATGGTAATATTTTGGTTTATGTGCCGTGTGTGTTATATGATTTGTGGGTGAACCGTGATCCTTTAATTTGGTTATATTCAATCTGGCTGCACTCAGATGACAATAAACTGAACCTGAATTTAAACAACTTTTAAGAAGTATTTGATTCGCCAAGGTCTAACAGGACATAATAGGCTCTATCACATACTATGACTTAATGACTCCCAGGGATTTCCCTGAACCATCGATGTTCTCTCCTATAGCCCAAAGAACGTAGGGCTGATCACCTCTGAGTGCCATTTCAGTTCTTCTTATCATTACTTAGCACTATTTATTTATTTTGTAACTTATGGTAATGTTTATGTCCTGCACTATACTGATGCCTCAAAAATAATGAATTTCACAGTGTATATCAATGATAACAAACCTGATTCTGATTTGATATTCTCACTCTAGTATTTAGCTGATGACAGGGCCGTGATGTGCCATGCACATTGCATTCAAAATGGCCAACCTGTGGACAAATGTAAGACCCAGGTGCTTACTTGCTTATTTATTTATTTGTCTGTTTATTTATTTGATCTAATGATATATCAGAGCATAATGCTTCTGGCCCTTTCAGCCATGTCACCCCAGTAACCCCTGACAACCCCAATTAGCCCTAATCTAAGCATGGGGCAATTTACAATGACCAATTAACTTACTCGGTACACAAAAATACAACTGCAGGTGCTGTGGATCAAAGAATACGTACACAACGCTGGAAGAGCTCAGCAGGTCAGGCAGCATCCGTGAGAAAAGAGTAGCCAACGTTTCGGGCCGAGACCCTTCATCTGGAAGCCTGATGCTGCCTGACCTGCTGAGTTCTTCCAGAGTTGTGTACGTAACTTACTCGGTAGGTCTTTGGACTATGAAAGGTAACCGGGGGATTCAGAGAAATCCCACGTGTTCCACAGAACTCCTCACAGAACGGTGCTGGAATTGGACTTGAACTGCAGAGTGCCCTGAGCTGTAACAGTGTCGCGCTAAGCACCACACTACCATGATGCCCAAAGTAATTACCTTAGCAACAAACTCTTCTTGGGCTTCCAGCCGGGGACAGGTATCTGTTATAACTGATATTTTGATGACAATCTCTGCGATCTTCTTCAGGGATGATGCCTGGGCAATGTCTAGTCCAGTGGTATTTATACCCCCTGTAGTCCGTCCCTCTTGATTGACTAGTCTTCATCCACTCTCCCACCTTGTTTACCGTCGAATTCCGGTTCTTACTTAGAGCGAGACCTTCGTCTTTGTTAAAATCCTTTTCCTCTAGTTTGATTTCAATGGCTTCCTTTACCAGGCAGTCCCAAAAGCCATTGGCACAGCACAGTAGCTTTGTGCCATCAAAGTCAATCCTACGGCCATTGTGAACGCAGTGTTCTGCTACTGCCGATTTCTCCGGATACACCTCCTGTGCTCCACCACGTGTCGCATCTGGCTGATACAAGCTGCTCTGCATTCACAGGGAACCCTGTAAACACCAGCTGACCTGAGTCCCAGGTCACCTTTGACCTGCATAAACTGTGACTTGAGCTTCCTTATGGGCTTGTGGATGGTATTAATCCGGTATTTCTTCAGGATGCTGGCGATCGCTCTGGAAACCATAGGGAAGACAGGCAGTAGCGATGGGATCCTCCTCATTGTTAGGTTTCCAGCTTTTTCCGTCGGCCCTTTTAAGAGCCCGACTGATTTCCTTCACCTTGTAGCCATTTTGAAGAAACATCGTATATAATCGTCTTATTTCCTCGGGGAGACTCTCCAGGTCCGAAATAGTTTTCACACGGTTAATCAAAGTAGAAAGAACTTCTCAATGTTGGGGAGGCATGATGGTAGCTGTTATTCTTGAGGTTTAAGTCTGTATGAGTGGTTTTCCAATAGACCCTATGCCTGAGGCCACCGCCTGGTTTCCATCGTGTCACAATGTCCAGGAATGGGAGGCAACCTTTCTTCTCCATCTCCATCATAAATTGAATGTTTGGATGTATACTGTTCAGATGGTCATGGAACTGTTGGACTGCCTGGGGTCCATGAAGCCACACTACATAGGTGTCATCAACGTATCTGAAGTAGCATTTGGGGTGTAAGGGTGATGAAGGATCGAGGCGCCACTGAGCAGGCACGCGGCTGTCAGCGAGTCACACCAGCGGGAAGAATTTTAAAAGAATACAGCTTTATAGAGCGGGCAACAGAGTAGAGGGAGTCAGAGTAGGAGGGCTTTGGCTCAGTAGGGCTCAGACAATAACAGGTCGAGGGGAGGTAAGTTACTTGTGAAGAATAGGAATAGGAAGTCTGTCTGTGAGGCCGGTGTTCTGTACTGTGTGTCGGATGTGGGATGTCTGGGAGACTCCCAGCCTCCCGGACGGCCAAATCTGCACCAGGTTTATCGAGCTGCAGCTCCTAAGAGCCCGGGTTAGGGAACCTCGATGACCTTCATCCAGTCAGGGAGACTGAGGAGGTGATAGAGAGGAGCTATAGGCAAGTAGTCACACAGGGACCCTGTGAGACAGATAAATGGGTAACAGTCAGGAAAGGGAAGGGCAAGTCAGATACTAGGGAGTACCCCTGTGACTGTCCCCCTTAACAATAAGTACCTCCTATTTGAGTACCGTTGGGGGGGGGGGAGCCTAACTGAGGGAAGCAACAGTGGTCACGCCTCTGGCACAGAGTCTGGCCCTGTGGCTCAGAAGGACAGGGAAGGATGGCAGCAGTGATAGAGGACTCTATAGTTAGGGGGTCAAACAGGTGATTCTATGGACGCAGGAAAGAAGCACAGATGGTAGTTTGCCTCCCAGGTGTCAGGGTCTGGGACGTTTCTGATCGCATCCACGTTATCCTAAAGTGGGAAGGTGAACAGCCAGAGGTCGTGGTTCATATTGGTTCCAACGACAAAGGTAGGAAAAGGGAGGAGGTTCTGAAAACAGACTACAGGGAGTTAGGAAGGACGTTGAGAAGCAGGACCTCAAAGGTAGTAATCTCGGGATTACTGCCTGTGTCATGCGACTGTGAGTATAGGAATACGGTGAGGTAGAGGGTAAATGCGTGGCTGAGGGATTGGAGCAGGGGGCAAGGATTCAGAGTTCCGGATCATTGGGACCTCTTTCAGGGCAGGCGTGATCTATACAAAAAGGACGGATTGCACTTGAATCCGAGGGGGATCAATATCCTGGCAGGGAGGTTCGCAAAGGCTATTGGGAAGAGTTTATACTAGAATTGCTGGGAGTGGGGTGGGAACTGAACGGAAGAGATAGAGGAAGGGGCGGTTGGCTCACAAATCGAGAAAGCTTGTAAACAGTATGACAGGGAGGTGATAGAGAATGGATGTGCTCAGACTGATGGTTTGAGATGTGTCTATTTTATTGCAAGGAGTATCGTGAACAAAGCGGATGAACTTAGAGCGTGGATCAGTACTTGGAGCTGTGATGTTGTGGCCTTTACAGAGACTTGGATGGCTCAGGGGCAGGAATGGTTACTTAGAGTGCCAGGCTTTAGATGTTTCAGAAAGGACAGGGAGGGAGGCAAAAGAGGTGGGGGTGTGGCACTGTTGATCAGAGATAGTGTCACAGCTGCAGAAAAGGAGGAAGTCATGGAGGGGTTGTCTACGAAGTCTCTGTAGGTGGAAGTTAGGAACAGGAAGGGGACAACAACTCTACTAGGTGTTTTTTTATAGACCACCCACCAGTAACAGAGACATCGAGGAGCAGAGAGTGAGACAGATTCTGGAAAGATGCAATAATAACAGGGTTGTTGTGGTGGGTGGGAGATTTTAATTTCCCCAATATTAATTGGCATCTCCCTAGAGCAAGGGGTTTAGATGGGGTGGAGCTTGTTAGGTGTGTTCAGGAAGGTTTCCTGACACAATAGGCAGAAAAGCCTAAAAGAGGAGAGGCTGTACTTGATCTGGTATTGGGAAATGAACCTGGTCAGGTGTCAGGTCTCTCAGTGTGACAGCATTTTGGAGGTGCTGATCACAGTTCTATCTCCTTTACCATAGTATTGCAGGGGGATAGGAACGGACAAGTTAGGAAAGTGTTTAATTGGAGTAAGGGGAAATATGAAGCTATTGGGCAGGGACTTGGAAGCATACATTGGGAATAGATGTTCTCGAGGAAATGTAATGCAGAAATGTGGCAAATATTCAGGGGATATTTGTGTGGTGTTCTGCACAGGTATATTCCAATGAGACAGGGAAAGGATGGTAAGGTACAGCAACTGTGGTGTACAAAGGCTGTTGAAAATCTAGTCAAGAAGGAAGGAAAAGCTTACGAAAGGTTCAAAAAACTAGGTAATGATAGAGAGCTAGAAAAGTATAAGGCTAGTAGGAAGGGGCTTAAGAATGAAATTAGGAGAGCCAGAAGGGGCCATGAGAAGGCCTTGGTGAGCAAGATTAAAGAAAACTCCAAGGCATTCTACAAGTACGTGAAGAGCAAGAGGCTAAGATAAGAGAGAATAGGACCTATCAAGTGTGACAGTGGAAAAGTGTATATGGAACCGGAGGAGATAGCAGAGGTACTTAGTGAGTGCTTTGCTTCAGTATTCACTACGGAAAAGGACCTTGGCAACTGTAGGAATGACTGACAGTGGATTGGAAAGCTTGAGTATAGACATTAAGGAAGAGGATGTGCTGGAGCTTTTGGAAAGCATCAAGTTGGATAAGTCACCGGGACCAGACGAGATGTACCCTGGGCTACTGTGGGAAGTGAGGGAGGAGATTGCTGTGTCTCTGGCGATGATCTTTGCATCATCAACGGGGATGGGAGAGGTTCCGGAGGATTACAGATGTTGTTCCCTTATACAAGAAAGGGAGTAAAGATAGCCCAAGAAATTATAGACCAGCAAGTCTTACTTCAGTGGTTGGTAAGTTCATGGAGAAGATCCTGAGAGGCAGGACTTATGAACATTTGGAGAGGCATAATGTGATTAGAAATAGTCAGCATGGCTTTGTCAAAGGCAGGTTGTGCCTTATGAGCCTGAATTTTTTGAGGATGTAATTAAACACATTGATGATGGTAGAGCAGTATATGTAGTATATATGGATTTCAGCAAGGCATTTGATAAGGTACCCCATTCAAGGCTTATTGAGAAAGTAAGGGGGCATGGGATCCAAGGGGACATTGCTTTGTGGATCCAGAACTGGCTTGCCCACAGAAGGCAAAGAGTAGTTGTAGATGGGTCATATTCTGGATGGAGGTCAGTGACCAGTGGTGTGCCTCAGGGATCTGTTCTGGGACCCCTTCTCTTTGTGATTTTTTATAAATGACCTGGATGAGGAAGTGGAGGGATGGGTTAGTAAATTTGCTGATGACACAAAGGTTGGAGGTGTTGTGGATAGTGTGGAGGGCTGTCAGAGGTTACAGTGGGACATCGATAGGATGCAAAACTGGACTGAGTAGTAGCAGATAAACCCAGATAAGTGTGAAGTGGTTCATTTTAGTACGTGAAATATGATGGCAGAATATAGTAATAATGGTAAGACTCTTGGCAGTGTGGAGAATCAGAGGGATCTTGGGGTCCGAGTCCATAGGATACTCAAAGCTGCTGTACAGGTTGACTGCGTGGTTAAAAAAGCATACGGTGCATTGGCCTTCATCAACCATGGGATTGAGTTCAATAGCTGAGAGGTAGAGCTGCAGCTACATAGGATCCTGGTCAGACCCCACTTGGAGTACTGTGCTCAGTTTTGGTCACCTCATTACAGGAAGGATGTGGAAACTATAGTAAGGGTGCAGAGGAGATGTTGCCTGGATTGGGGAGCATAACTTACGAGAATAGGTTGAGTGAACTCAGCCATTTCTCCTTGGAGCAATGGAGGATGAGAGGTGACGTGATAGAGGAGTACAAGATAATGAGAGGCATTGATCGTGTGGATAGTCAGAGGCTTTTTCCCAGGGCTGAAATGGCTAGCACGAGAGGGCGCAGTTTTAAGCAGCTTGGAAGTAGGTACAGAGGAGATGTCAGGGGTAGGTTTTTTTTACGCAGAGAGTGGTGAGTGCGTGGAATGGGCTGCCGGCGACGGTGGTGGAGGCGGATACAATAGGGTCTTTTAAGAGACTCCTGGTTAGGTACATGGAGCTCAGAAAAATAGAGGGCTATGGGTAACCTTAGGTAATTTCTAAAGTAAGTGTATGTTCAACACAGCATTGTGGGCCGAAGGGCCTGTATTGTGCTTTAGGTTTTCTATGTCTCTAACTTGAGCCCTCTCCTCAATGTCTTCCATGTAGAAATTACCAATAGCCAGTGACAAGGGTGATCCTTTGGCCACTCCGTCCATTTGTTCAGGGTCATTCTCCTTATAGAGGTGGAAACCTGCATCAAGGAGCAGAGGAAGTGTGACTGTTTGGGCTACCCAGGGAAACTGGCAGAAGCACAGCATTGCATTCACAATGGTCGTAGGATTGACTGTGACAGCACAAAGCTACTGAGCTACACCAATGGCTTTTGAGACCACCTGGTAAAGGAGGCTATTGGAATAAAACTAGAGGAAAAGAATTTAACAAAGACGAAGTTCTCACTCTAACTGGAATTTGATTATAAATAAATTAGGAAAACGGAAACCTGATTGGATGAGGACTAGCCAATCAGGAGGGACGGACTACAGGGGTACAAATACCAGTGGACTGGACATGCCCAGCCATCATCCCTGATGAAGATGGCAGAGTTTGTCATCGAAACCTCGGTTATAATCAATACCTGTACCGACTGGAAGCCTGAGAAGAGTTTATTCATCATGTCCACCAGGAAAGCACTAGATCTTTAATTACTTTAGCTTGACTGCTGAAGTAATTGGCCAATTAAAAGATAAAATGGTTCCATAATTTAATTAATATCATCATCTTTCACTTAATCTAGTAATATATCCCAAGGCATGCCAAAGAAAAACTGATGCTAAACCACAATTAAATTTTAATTCACTGTAAAAAAAAAGAAACTAAGTCAGTTACTAAGTTTAAATTATAAATTGTAAAAGACAGTAATGCATTTGAACAGTTCTACAATGGGTCAATCAATTTTCAAAGAAGGAACCAGTCAGTTAAAATGAGAGATATTAACATCATTTTCCTGTAAATTGTATTTCATACATCTCTTCTTTTCTCGTTACAGCACAGACTAAGGCGAACACACACACACACAATGCTGGAGGAACTCAGCAGGTCAGGCAGCATCTGTGGAGGGAAATAAAGGGTAAATTTTTAGGGTCGAGACCCTTTATCAGAACTGGAAAGGAAGGGGGCAGAAGCCAGAGTAAGAGAGTATCAGAGCTGGCAGGTGAAAGGTGGATGCAGGTAAGAGAGGAAGGCAGGGGCCGGAGGAGAGGGGAGAAAATAGAATAAAGTGAGATGTTGGGAGGTGGATAAAGGACTAAAGAAAAAGGAATCTGCCTGGAGAGCATAACAGATCATGGTATAAAGGGAAGGGGGCAGGGAACCAGAGGGCAGAAGTTGAAAGTTATGGGCATATCCTGAGGGTGAGGGGGGAGGTGGGAAAGGGAAGGAGTGATTTTGATCAGACATCATTTGAGGTAGTTGGGTATTTAGGGATATAAATGCTAGATCCATGATCATTGGTATCAGTGACTTTCTTAATTTGCAAACATGTTTTTTGTAAGCAGCATTTGCCTGTGTAGTAACTGAAAGGTGACTTTAAAAGATCTATTCTATCCAAAAGAATTGAAAGGCTAAAAGCACAGCTTGGCAGTAGACGTAGCATATTCTGCCTGGAGATGAGTTGGCCAGTGCTGCTCTGCAGGGATCTGTTCTGGGACCCCTGCTCTTGGTGATTTTTATAAAGCACTTGGATAAGGAAGTGGAAGGGTGGGTTGGTAAGTTTGCAGATAATAGAAGAGTGTTGTGGATAATGTAGAAGGAACATTGATCGGTTGCAGAGCTGGGCCGAGAAGTGACAGATGGAGTTCAATCTGGAAAAGTGTGAAGTCATTCACTCTGGAAGGTTGGCCTTGAAGGCAAAGTACAGGGCTAATGGCAAATTTCTTAGCAGTGTGGAAGAACAGAGGGATGTTGAGGTCCAAGTCCACAGATCTCTCAAAATTGCAGTGCAAGTTGATCAGGTGGTTAAAAAGGTGTATGCTGTGTTTGGCCTTCATTAGTTCAAGAGCCATGAGGTAATGGTGTAGCTCTATAAAACTCCAGTTAGACCACACTTGGAGTATTGTGTTCAGTTCTGGTTGCCCCATTATAGGAAGGATGTGGAGGCTTTCGAGGTGAGGAGGAGATTTATCGGGATGCTGCCTAAGTTATGGAGCATGTCTTGTGAGGAAAGGTTGAGTGAGCTAGGGCAAAGGGAGTGAGAGGTGACTTGGTAGAGGTGTACAAGATGAAAAGAGACATAGATAGAGTGAACAGCCTGAGACGTATTCTCAGGGTGGAAAAGGCTAATATGAGGGGGCCTAATTTTAAGATGACTGGAGGAAAGTATGGGGGTTGTCAGGGGTAGTTTATTTTTACATAGAGTAGAAAGTGTGTGGAATGTACTGCCAGAGAAGATGGTAGATGCAGGTATATTAGGGATTTTTAGGAGACTCCTAGATTGGCACATTGTTGAAAGCAAAATGGAGGGGTATGTAGGAGGAAAGGGTTAGATTGATTAAAAGGTCAGAACAGCATTATGGACTGAAAGGCCTCTACCATACTGTACTATTCTATGTTCAGTAAGCTGTTTTTGGTCGGTATACTTGCAAATTCTGTGTTTTGAATAAACTAGCTATACACTCTTAAATATGGTCTGTTGCCTCCCTCACCTGCATCTCCTCCATCTCTCAAACGTCCGTGCTCACCCCATCTTTCCGTCACCTTAACAGGGATAGGGTTCCTCTAGTCCTTGCCCACCACCCATCAGCCTCCTCATCCAACATATTATCCTCTGCAACTTCTGCCATCTCCAAGGGGATCCTACCACTAAACATATCTTTCCCTCCCCACCTCCTCCGCTTTCCATTGGGATCACTCCCTCTGTGAATCACGTCCATTTGTTCCTCCCAGTGCTTGTCCCTGCAAGCAGCCAAAGTGCCACACCTGTCCATTCAGCTCCTCCCTCATCTCCGTTCAGGACCCCAAACAGCCCTTCCAGCTGAGGCAACACTTCACCCGCCAATCTGCTTTTGTGTCTGGTGCTCCCAAAGAAGCCTCCTCTACACTAATGAGACCCGTTGTAAATTGGGGGACCGCTTTACCGAGCACCCCTCCTCTATCCGGCAAAAGCAGAACATTTTAATTCCCATTTCCATTCCCATTCCCGTTCCAACATGTCGGTCCATGGCTGCTTTTTGTGCGTCAATGAGACCACCTTATCTACCTTCTGGGCAGCCTCACACTGATGGCATGAATATTGAGTTCCCCTTCGGATAAAAAAAATCCTTCCCCTTCCCCTCTTCTTCTATTCCCCACGCTGGCCCCTTACCTCTTCTCACCTCTCCCTGGGGTGCCTCTCCTCCTTCCCTTTCTCCTATGGTCCGCTCTCCTCTCCTATCAGATTGTGAGAGTGCATGGGTGTGTGAGTGTGTGTGTGAATGTGTGTGTGATAGTATGGATATCTGTGAGTGTGTCTACGCATAGGTTTGTGAGTGTGTGAGAGAGAGTCTGGATGTGTGTTAGTGTGAGTGTGTGAGTGAGTGAGTGAGTGTGTGTATTCGGTAGTGAGTGTAGAAATGGGAATGAGTGAGATGTGCATACACATGCATGAAGGAGCAAGTATGTGTGGGAGTGAGAGTGAGTGTGTGTGTAAGTTGGCATGGAGTAAATGTATGTGGGTCTGGGAGTGAGCATGCATAAGACCAGAAGACACAGAAGCAAAATTAGGCCATTTGGCCCATTAAGTCTGCTCTGCCATTCAATCATGGCTGCTTTATTTTCCCTCTCAGCCCCATTTTCCTGCCTTCTTCTGTAACCTTTAACACCCTCATTAATCACCTCAGCTTTAAATCCGTAAGGAGACGCTGTACGTCCATCCCCATGGAATGCGTGGGTTTTCCCCAGGTGCTCCAGTTTCCTCCCACAGTCCAAAGTTGTACCGGGTAGGTTAGTCGGTCATGGTAAATTGTTGCGTGATTGGGGTTGTGGGGTTGCTGGGGCATAATGGCTCAAACAGCCAGAAGGGTCTGCTCTTCTCTCCATCAATAAATATATACATATGCATTGATTTCCAAAAGTCCACCACCCTCTGGCTAAGGAAATTCCCTCTCATCTCTGTTGTAAAGAGAAATTCTTCTATTCTGAAGCTGTGTCCGCTGGTCCTAGACTTTTCACATTCCATCTACATCTTTCAATATTCAATAGCTTGGAATGAGAGCCCCCACCCACACCATTCTTCTAAACACTTCTATACTTCCATGTGTGAGTATGGATGTTAAACTGAGGTTGTGAACGAGAGAGAGAGAGAGAGAGAGAGAGAGAGAGAGAGAGAGAGAGAGAGAGAGAGAGAGATTGTCAAATGGTCTCCAATCTGCTCAGATCCATGATTACTTCTTCAGGCCTGAGTAGGATGCTAGAGAGCATTGGGCTACAAGATTTTTAGAGCACTTGAATTGATTTATTGTTGTTTAATGACAGTCGATAATCATTTAGCGTTCCAATTGCTTTTCTCATTATTTATAATGTGGTCTCCTGGTGCCTTCTGTTAAAGCTTATTAAGTTTATTTTGATGGGCTCAGGGATTCTGTGTTACTTGCATTATTTAAGCAGATGCCCGATTAGTGCTAATCGCAGGGTTCTAGTTTTGAGAACGTTACTTCTCGCAATGTCCCTTTGGAATTATTATGAATAAACTTTCATCCCTGTCTCTACATCGGAGTCTGTCTCTTCCTCTGCTCCTGGGTTCCGATATTCCCAGCACACACCATGATCAGTATCACCCGACACCTCATCCAATCAGCCTGTTTTAGTACCTGGTGTGTAGCAAGCACTCCATGTTAAAAATAATTCACACACAAGAACCTTCCACGTCTCAAAACTGGCAACCTCTGAGCACGAGGAAATGCCAGAAAGATTAGTGTATCTGTTTCTATTTCCTAACCAAGTGATGTAATGTCATGAGGCTACAATTAATTTGGTCCTTGGATCACTCTTGAGGATAATGATAATTGCTATTCTTCATTTACTTAAATGCATCAACAAACAGCTTCAGGAACCATGGGGATAATGAATGGTTGCTAACCGTTTATAACTGTTCCTAATGAATGATATGCACTGTAGCCAAACCAGTGAGTAAGAAAATAGCCCTATAAAAACCTCAAATTGATGAATCATTTTACCTGACCAATGGAGCTGATTGCAGAGGGTTCTATTTCCATTTCTGACACACACAATTGTTTTACAGCTGCACAGGCCGAGCATAACTCTGAACAGGAAATTTTTACACGGTCTGAAGATTACGCGGGAGTTCAAATAAATTTTTTTTTGCAATATACATACTATGAATATTTAGCATTAGTAACTGCGCGCCACAAAGGCTATGTGTACCGGAGCATTTCAGTCGCTCTGCAGCCGCACAATCCGGTAGCTCAGAACACACACACACGCTACAAACCTCCATCAAGTGAAATATTTTTCCATCTCCAAAATGTAGCCATCCTTTTACTAAGAGTCACAAGGTCAGAGCCACATTAAATTCAGACAATATGGTTCTGAGGATTTTGTACATCATGTTCCCACTGAAGTTACTAGTAACTTCATTGCATTGTGTTGAACATTTCCTCTAAATGAGTGCACGTAATAAGCCCGTCCTGGTCCAATCGTGCTGATGTCAAGGCCATGAAGGCTCGCCCACGCCTCTAATTTCACCGTCAACCCTCAACACTTTTAGTCAATGTATCCTACCTGAGCAGCTTGGCACGGCAATTGTTCTGCCCGTGACTACAAGAATCTGCAGAGAGTTGTTGAAACAGCTCAGAACATCACACAGACCAGATTCCCCTCCACGGACCTGTCTATTCTCCTCACTGCCTCTGTAAAACCTCCGGAAAAATCAACGATCCCACCCACCCCAGACATTCCCTCACGTCCCCGCCTCCCACTGGGCAAACCTTATAAAAACCTGAAAGCACAAACTATTGAACATTTTGCAGGTATGAGTAACCTTTCACCTCAATCTTCCTCACTATGGCATTACACTTTACTGTCTACCTGCAGCCACTTTCCACTGTAACACTTTATTCTGCAATCTATCACTTTACCCTGTACTACCTCAACACACTGTTATAATAAACTAATCTATATGAATGGGATGCAAGACACATCTTTCACTGTACCTTGGTACTTGTGACAATAATAAAGCCATTTATCAGTCTAACAGCTTTCATTTAATTGAGTTGAATTCTATAGAATTGGCAAAAAAGTCCCAGCAATTCCAAAGGGAAGAAACAATTCATCCCTAACACAGGGGCAAGCAAGCACAAGACCTTTGTGATTAGAAATCGGCATCACTGCATTCAGGGAGAGTTCAGGGACAGGCAACAACCCTGTGTGCTCATGGACACTATGAGACAAGACAGGCCTTCTGGGTTCAGGGACAGTGTAGAAACAGGGGCCCAGAGGGTTCAGGGACAGTGTAGGGACAGGGGCCCAGAGGGTTCAGGGACAGTGTCGGAGACAGAGATCCTGAGGGTTTTGGGACAGTGTCGGAGACAGAGATCCTGTGGGTTTTGGGACAGTGTCGGAGACAGAGATCCTGTGGGTTTTGGGATGGTGGAGGAGACAGTGATCCTGTGGGTTTTGGGACAGTGTCGGAGACAGAGATTCTGTGGGTTCAGGGATGGTGTAGGAGACAGAGATCCTGTGGGTTTTGGGACAGTGTCGGAGACAGAGATCCTGTGGGTTTTGGGACGATGGAGGAGACAGTGATCCTGTGGGTTTTGGGACAGTGTCGGAGACAGAGATCCTGTGGGTTTTGGGATGGTGGAGGAGACAGTGATCCTGTGGGTTTTGGGACAGTGTCAGAGACAGAGATCCTGTGGGTTTTGGGATGGTGTAGGAGACAGTGATCCTGTGGGTTTTGGGACAGTGTCAGAGACAGAGATCCTGAGGGTTTTGGGACAGTGTCAGAGACAGAGATCCTGTGGGTTTTGGGATGGTGTAGGAGACAGAGATCCTGTGGGTTTTGGGATGGTGGAGGAGACAGTGATCCTGTGGGTTTTGGGACAGTGTAGGAGACAGAGATCCTGTGGGTTTGGGCAAATGTGAAAGACAGAGGTTCTCTGTGGGGTCAGGGGTATAGCTCATGTGGTGACAGGGGCAGTTGTACCCAGGAGACCCCTGGGTTCAGGGACAACCATGGCAGTCACCAATTAGAAGCATTGCCTCTAAGTCTACCAGACCACCCTTCTCCCACACTGCCCTTCCACACATGGGTTTCTGTCTCACACTCCACCATTAACAGAAAGAGCCTGCTGTCTCCTGTGCAGTTTCCTGAGCACAATGGTGCCATATTCCAATAACAGATGGAAGAACACGGCCTGATAATGTTCACCCTGAGTTCTGACGTTGGCTGAGACTTCCCATTGAAAATTACTGGTGTAATTTTGTCCTTTTCCACTTGCTACTTCTCCTGTCAGAATTTGATTAAACGTGCTTGTTTAGAAGCTAAGCCGGACAAAATGTGCAGCTAGCAGCATTATTCTCAGGAACGAAGTGTACAAAAATTTCAGAACAGAAAATGAAACACAAGCAGACAAGAAGCAGCATTAGACATGAGATTTGCTACTCCACATCCCCTCCTCCCTTGGAGGCATTCGGTCTCTACAAAGTGGCATCGGACTTTGTAAGGAGATTGCGTATAAAAGAGTGCCATGTCTTCCAGTTAGAGTGAAAGTCAGAGATTGTAAGATTAGGGAAACCTGAATGATAGAAGAGCTTAGGAGAGGCCATGGTGCCTAACTGCAACTCCTTTGCTTGCATCTTTGGAAACAGCTCTATTTCCATCTTTAATATCTTTATTTTTCCCTTTCAGTAAGTACGTGGTCGGCACGTGGGCCGAAGGGCCTGTATTGTGCTGTATTGTGCTGTATTGTGCTGTAGGTTTTCTATGCTCCTGTGCCCAGCACCATTTTATGTACATATAATCAGTCTATGTATATAAGCAATTTGTATGTACAGTATATACAGCCACACCCAACAGTTACTTGTACATTGTGTTCATAAGATTGTTTATTCATTTCTATTTATTGTGCTTTTATGCTTATTGTGTGTTTTTAAGCTGCATTGGATTCAGAATCACAATCATTCTGTTCACGTTTACACTCATCTACTGAAGAATAAACAATCTTCAATGGTGATAATAACTGGACAGAATCTGCTCTTGAGCCTTTGTAAGAGTTCTCAGGTTTTTGTATCTCCTGCCCAGTGGAGGGGAGTGCTTGCAGGTGAGTGACCGAGGAGGTTACTCTTATCTACCTTTTGAGGCCGGCTGGTGGCATAGTGGCATCAGTGCCGGACTTCAGAGCAAAGGCTCCAGAGTTTGAATCCAGCCGGGTCCAAAAACCTGGAGCGAGATGGGCTCAAGGTTTCAGATGCCCAAGACACGCCATATGATGAGCAATCGCCAAAAAGATCAGTGCAAAAAGCTTGTCATGACAGCGCCCCAACTCTCTCTCTCTCTCTCTCTCGCGGACACACCCCCCCCCCCCCCTTTTGAGACTGTCAAGAAGCCCTTCATTAAATCAAAATCTCTATGGTGGATAAATATGAAGTACTTGACTCCAACCTAGACATCAGATTTGAAAAGAAATAAATTAAACTTTTTTAGAGAAATGAAAATAAAAGAAAGAAAACTTGCATTACTAAGCAAACACAAGGAAATCTGCAGAAGCTGGAAATTCAAACAACACACACAAAATGCTGGTAATGCTGGTGGAACACAGCAGGCCAGGCAGCATCTTGTGTGTGTTACTTGCATTAATAAAGTGCTTTTCTGGATGAAGACGTGTTATGATGAAGATGTGCTCTGTTTCCATTGACTGAAACACTCTCATCATTGACATTCATGGAAATCTCAAAGTTGGAAGAACCATTCCAAAGCTTAATATATTCATACTCATAAAACATAATGATCAGTAAATATCCCTAACTGTCCTATCATCTTTACTGATTGCATCCTGTCCCACCAGAGCTGAGGGCACAGTGCTCTAAAGTCGAGTGAGAAAGACTTTGGATGCCTTCAGTGCCCTTAGATTCCTCACCAGCAGCTTCAGGAACATTACTCTGCAACCATCAGACTCATGAACAACTTCACTCACCTCAACTCTGAACAAATTCCATCAAGGACTCTGCAATTCATTTTCTCAGTATTACTTATTTTATCTGCATAATTTGTCTCCTTTTGCTCATTGGTTGTCTGTCAGTCTTTGTTTACGTACAGCTTTTTTCAAAAAATCTATTATATTTCTCTATATTCCAATAAATGCTTGCAAGAAAAAGAACCTCAAAGTACTATATAGTGATATGTACGTGCGTTGATAATAAATGAACTTTGAAATAAACAGTTGATATTTCGAGCTGAGACTGGGATGAAAAAGGGGAGAAGCCATATAAAAGGGTGGGGAGAGGGGGTGAAGTATGAGCTGGTGATTGTTTCTTTACTTTGACTTTGCATCACTGCCTGATATTGAAACACCAATGCCCTTGAGTGGAAGATCCTATACAAAAAAAGTAGTGAATATGGCCAGGACCATCACAGGGAAAGCCCTCCCCACCAGCATCTATCACCAAGGAGCCCCACCGCCCAGGACATGCTCTCTTTCCACTGCTGCCATCAGGAAGGAGGTTCAGAAGCCTCAAGATTCACATCGCCAGGTTCAGAAACAGTTATTACCCCTCAACCATCAAGCCCTTGAACCAAAAGAGATAATTTCACACAACTTCACTTGTCCCACCATTGAGATGCTCCCACAACCAATGGACTCACTTTAAAGACTGATTATCTCATGGTCTCAATACTTATCGTTTATTTATTTATCATTGTTATTTCTTTTTTTTTGGCATTTGCACAGTTTGTTGTCTTTTGCACACTGGTTGAACACCTAAGTTGGTGTGATCTTTCATTGATTCTGTTATGGTTATTATTCTATAGATTTATTGAGTATGCCCACAAGAAAATGAATCTCAAGGTTGTCTGTGGTGACATATATGTACTTTGAAAATAAATTTACTTTGACTGATTCTTGTCAACTATGTCTCTATATTGTAGGGTCTTCTGTGTTCAGCACCACATGAGGAAGCAGTGTTATCAAAGGTACAGGACTGCATTGCTCTCAACTCTTGCTTCCAGTCCCTCCACTGTCCAGAATGTCGTGATTTTTTCTTGCCATCCTCTCCCTCCTTTTGTAGCACCTGGAACAAGACTTAGTCCTTCCCCATCACTCTCCTTACTAGCTTATGCCTTCAAAAACTTTCAAAGCAGATTGAAAGATTCATCATCATCATGTGCTGTGTCGTACGTCACGGGCGATCATAATCTTCCATCTGACTTTAATCTGAGAAGATCTAATCAGTTCTTCAAAACTTTTGCCTGTCCATCCCTTGATGTAACTCATGAATGTCAAGCACTGTCAAGCACCACTTTTTCTTCCATCAGTTTTTCCTGGCACTGCAAGATGTTCCATCTTCTCTTTCCTCAGTACATGTCCCAGAAATTCCAGCTGCTGTTTCCTGACTTCTTCTTCCAGCTTTTTCCAACACTTCCTGATTTTTTACTCCATCCTTTCATGATATATTCATCACTCGTCTCAAAACTCACATTTCTGCAGTTTCGAGTCTTCCCTCATTTTGCTTTGATGTGGTCCCACATTTGCTTCCTTACATTCAATCCTCTGGAACCTCTCCCGTCCTCACTGATGATGCAAAGATCATTGCCAGAGGCTCAATAATCTCCTACCTCACTTCCCACAGTAACCTGGGGTACATCCTGTCTGGTCCTGGTGACTTATCCAACTTGATGCTTTCCAAAAGCTCCAGCACATCCTCTTCCTTAATATCTACATGCTCAAGCTTTTCAGTCCACTGCAAGTCATCCCTACAATCGTCAAGATCCTGAGAACATCTGTTTCCAATTTATGCTTCCAAGTTCCTGCCTGGTAGCCTCATATTTCCCCTTACTCCAATTAAACGGTTCCCTAACTTGTCTGTTCCTATCCCTCTCCAATGCTGTGGTGAAGGAGATAGAATTGTGATCACTATCTCCAAAATGCTCCCCCACTGAGAGACCTGACACCTGACCAGGTTCATTTCCCAATACCAGATCAAGTACAGCCTCTCCTCTTGGAGGCTTATCTACATATTGTGTCAAGAAACTTTCCTGAACACATCTAACAAACTCCACCCCATCTAAACACCTCACTCTAGGGAGATGCCAATCAATATTTGGGAAATTAAATTCTCCCACCAGAACAACCTTGTTATTATTACTCCTTTCCAGAATCTGTCTCCCTGTCTGCTCCTCAATGTCCCTGTTACTATTGGGTGGTCTATAAAAAACACCCAGCAGAGTTATTGACCCCTTCCTATTCCTAACTTCCACCCACAGAGACTTCGTAGACAACCCCTCCATGACTTCCTCCTTTTCTGCAGCTGTGACACTATCTCTGATCAACAGTGCCACGCCCCCACCTCTTTTGCCTCCCTCCCTGTCCTTTCTGAAACATCTAAAGTCTGGCATTTGAAGTAGCCATTCCTGCCCTGAGCCATCCAAGTCTCCGTAATGGCCATAATTCCAAGTGCTAATCCACGCTCTAAGCTCATCTGCTTTATTCATAATATTCCTTGCATTAAAATAGACACATCTCAAACCATCGGTCTGAGTGCGTCACTTCTCTATCACCTGCCTATCCTCCCTTTCACACTGTCTCCAAGCTTTCTCTATTTGTGATCCAAACTCCCTTTCCTCCGTCACTTCAGTTCGGTTCCCATCCCCAAGCAATTCTAGTTTAAACTCTCCCCAGTAACCTTAGCAAACCTCCCCGCCAGGATATTGGTCCCCCTGGGATTCAAGTGCAACCCGTTCTATTTGTACAGGTCAAACCTGCCCCAGAAGAGGTCCCAATGATCCAGAAAACTGAATCACTGCCCCCTGCTCCAATCCCTCAGCCACGCATTTATCCTCCACCTCACTCTATTCCTATACCCACTGTCATGTGGCACAGGCAGTAATCCTGAGGTTACTACCTTTGAGGTCCTGTTTGTCAACTTCTTTCCTAACTCTCTGTAGTCTGTTTTCAGGACCTCCTTCCTTTTCCTACCTATGTCGTTAATACCAACATATACCATGACCTCTGACCTCTCACTTCAAGATATCGTGGATGCGATCAGAAACATCCTGGACACTGGCACCTGGCACCTGGGAGGCAAACTACCATTTTAAATAATAGTATTTAAAAGTATAATAGTATAATAGTATTTTACTTTTATGTCCTAAAAGCCATAACAAACATCTATTAAATCAAGTGAAATACTTCACTTAATCCCATCTATCAGCTATTTAATTCAAGCATGTGCAGTCATAATCGTGGATCCTTCCTTCATTTCTGCAAGAGGATGCGATTAAAATTATCCCTGAAGCAATTAAATTGGCAACCATAGTACTGTTCATTAATGTTACACCTATGAACACATTTGTCATCTATATAAGGCTGTGTTTCTGTTAGACACCTGTAGTCTATCACCTCAGCAAAATACTGTTTTATTCTATGCTACAATTAAACAAGGATTCAAGTTTGTAAATCTCTCCATACCCTTCTTTTGATGAATCAGAACTGGCAAAATGTCTAGGCCATTATGTCCAATATGTATTTAGATTGTACTTTTATTACAGGAAAATATCCCAAGGCGATTTGCTGGAGCATTACTAAAACAAAGACAGCAAGTGAATCAATGTGGGAGATTCAGGGAAACGAGACAGCAGGAGTGGACAAAGATTTGTGTTTTAGACCACAGAACATAAAGCATCAGAGTAGAACTGGGCCATTCTGCCAATCAAGTCTGCTCTGCCATTCCATCACAGCTGATTTATTATCACTCTCAACCTCATTCTATTGACTTCTCCCCATAACCCTTTGGCAGGTCCTTTCACTAATCAAGGGCTTATCAACCTCTGATTTAAATATACTCAATGACTTGGTCTCCACAGCCGTCCATAGCAATGAAATCCACAGAACCCCCCCCCCCCACCCCCCGCAGCCGCTGGCTAAAGAAATCCCACCTCATCTCTGTTCTAAAGAGATGCTCTTCTACCCTGAGGCTGTGCCCTCTGGTCCTAGATTCCTCCACTATAGGAAACGTCCTCTCCACGCCCACGTCCTTTCAATATTTGAGAGGTTCAATGAGATCCCTGGATCGAAGGCATCCTTAATGACTGGTGTTGCCTTCTTGAGGCAATGCCTCCTGTGGAACCTGTACCTTAGGTGCACTATCCACCCCTCGCTCAGCCTCTTGCGTTCATGTGTGCTGGAACTGCTTAACCAGTTCATGATGCAGCCAGTCCAGCAAATACTTTCAATACTGTACCTGCAGCTGTGTGTTAAAGTACATGCCGATATCCTTCAGCTACTAAGAAAGTAGAAGCACTGAGTCTTACTCAGAGCATTTAATCAGACTGGGAGACCGTTTCGCTGAACACCTATTCTCTATCTGCCAGAGAAAGCAGGATCTCCCAGTGGCCACACATTTTAATTCCATGTCCCATTCCCATTCTGATATGTCTATCCATGGCCTCCTCTACTGTCAAGATGAAGCCACACCCAGGTTGGAGGAACAACACCTTATATACCGGCTGGGTAGCCTCCAACCTGATGGCATGAACATTGACTTCTCTAACTTCCATTAATGCCCCTCCTCCCCTTCTTACCCCATCCCTGATATATTTAGTTTTTGTTCCCCCTCCTCTTTTTTATCTTCTTTCTCTCTGCCCATCACTCTGCCTGTTCTCCATCTCCCTCTGGTGCTCCCCCCCCCTTCTTTCTCCCTGGGCCTCCCGTCCCATGATCCTTTCCCTTCTCCAGCTCTGTATCCCTTTCGCCAATCACCTTTCCAGCTCTCAGCTTCACCCCACCCCCTCCAGTCTTCTCCTATCATTTCGCATTTCCCCCTCCCCCGCCTACTTTCAAATCTCTTTCAGTTAATCCTGACGAAGGGTCTCGGCCCGAAACGTCGGCAGTGCTTCTCCCTATAGATGCTGCCTGGCCTGCTGCGTTCCACCAGCATTTTGTGTGTGTTGATTGAACCTGATTTAACAGTGGAGACATAGCAGCACTCCCTTCCCACTCGGTGACATAGACTCCCATCCAGCCACACTCACTGTTCCCCCTAAGCTGCACTGGTGCACGGCCGCACAGTAACCGAAATGCCCCCGCGCGCGTCACCTTTGGTGCTGCACAGCTGGAATAAAGCCAGATGAGAACAATTCTACAGAACATGAAAGATTTTCCTTGTTGTACAGTATTTCATCAGACCCTTCAACGAATAAAGAAAATCAAAAGTATATGACTTTTCGCTGTTTATTCTAAATATTCATGGCATGCGTAATACAGAAAAAAACATTTGAAGTGCTGCACCGTGCTCAGAGCAGAGGTTGATACGCACAGCTGTAAAAAAAATATAGAGGGAATTAGAGTCCACACTGAACCTCCCAGGCCAGCTCCATCCCATTAACTTGCATTGCCTTCTCCGGAGTGGGCGGGGAGGGAGCTGAAAGCAAACCTGATAGTTTTTTATAGGAGCAGCGCGCACAAGATTCTGAGGAACTTCACAAGTCCCCTCATGGTCCTCCAGCATTTTGTGAATGCTGTTCTAGGTTTCCAGCATCTGCAGAATCTCTTAAGTTAAAAGGCCGTAAGATCATAAGAGGCATACATAGAGCAAACAGCCAGTATCCTTTTGAAACAGAGGATATGGTCCAGGAGCAGGTCAATGGGACGAGGGAGTTTAATAATTCAGCATGGACTAGATGAGCTGAAGGGCCTGTTTCTGTGCAGTGAATCTATGGTCAAAATGTCCAAGACCCGAGTTTGTGCTCTTAAGCTAGAGTGTTTTTGCTGATTGACTGGATTCTGAAAACCCACACTCATTCCCCAATCCCACTCTGTTTACTTGTGAACACGGAGAACAGTGTGGCTCCTGTAATCACACTGTTCTGATTAACAAAGAATGTAATTTTTATACAGAATTGACTAGTTGGATATGTATATTCACCATTTTGGTAACTTTATGTATTTTCAAATTCCTTATTTGCACAATTAATCATTCACAATGCAGTCATTAGAAACTACAAGCTAAGAACCAGCAATACTTCAGATTTAATAAGGCAACTGTCTGCTGGTTGGTGTGTGCTTTGCATCCTTAGCTTGTTTCTGTAAGCTTCCTGCTGTGCAAAGGGAAGCTATGCTCTCCAAAGACCTTTCTTGCCAGGGTTGACTGCACACGGTCTGTAAACTGTCCTTACCTGGACATTTACACTACATACTGCATCCGCAAAGCAAACAGCATTATGAAGGACCCCATGCACCCCTCATACAATCTCTTCTCCCTCCTGCCATCTGGGAAAAGGTTCCGAAGCATACAGGCTCTCACGACCAGACTATATAACAGTTTCTTCCCCCAAGCTATCAGACTCCTCAATACCCGAAGCCTGGACTTCAACCTTGCCCTACTGTCCTGTTTATTATTTATTATAATGCCTGCACTGTTTTTGTGCACTTTATGCAGTCCAGTGTAGGTCCAGTATAGCTTTCTCTGTGTTTTTTTTATTACATAGTTCAATCTAGTTTTTTGCACTGTGTCATGTAAACCATGGTCCTGAAAAACGTTGTCTCATTTTTACTATACACTGTACCAGCAGTTATGGTCGAAATGACAATAAAAGTTGACTTGACTTGATTATCTTAGCCTTGCCTTGCTGTAACTTCACAAGAGGAGGAAAGAACAAAGGGGACGTGTTGAGCAAGTTCTCTTACACAGTTGTGGGTGCATAGAATGCTTTGCTAGGATTGGTGGTGGAGGTACATGTGATGAGGGCAGTCAAGGGGCTTTTAGTCAGGCTCATGAATGTGCAGGAGATGGAAGGATAGAGACATTGCATAGGAAAGGCAGTTCCAGGTGTCAGGGCTTATGAAGTGTGTGAAGTTACCACTTCTAGAGAGAAGGTTCTTGGGAAACTGAAAGGTCAGAAGGTAGATAAGTCACCTGGGTCAGATGGTGTCTACCCCAGCATTCTGAAAGAGGTGGCTGAAGAGATTGTGGAGGCATTAGTAATGATCTTGCAAGAATCACTAGATTCTGTAATGGTTCCAGAAGACTAGAAAATTGCAAATGTCATTCCACTCTTCAAGAAGGGAGAGAGGCAGAAGAAAGGGAACTGTAGGTCAGTTAGTCTGATCTCAGTGGTTGGGAAGATATTGAAGTCGATTATTAAGGATGTGGTTTCAGGGTACTTGGAGGCACGTGATCAAATAGGCCGTAGACAGCATGGATTCCTCAAGGGAAAATTTTGTTGGACAAATTTGTTTGAATTATTTGGAGAAATAACAAGCAGAATAGAAAAAGGAGAATCAGTTGATGTGTACTTGGATTTTCAGAAGGCATTTGACAAGGTGCCACACATGAGGCTGCTTAACAAGCTACGAGCCAATGGTATTACAGGAAAGATTCTATCATCGATAAAGCAGTGGCTGACTGGAAGGAAACAAAGAGTGGGAATAAAGGGAACTTCTTCTGAATGGCTGCCAGTGACTGATGGTGTTTCACAGCGGTCTGTGTTGTAACCGATTCTTTTTACATTATATGTCAATAATTTGGATGACGGAATTGATGGCTTTGTTGCAAAGTTTGCAGACGATATGAAGATAAGTGGAGGGGCAGATAGTTTTGTGGAAGTAGAGAAGCTACAGAAGGACTTCAACAGATTAGAAGAATGGGCAAAGAAGTGACAGATGGAATACAGTATAGGGATGAGTATGGTCAAGCACTTTGGTAGAAGAAATTAAAGTGTTGACTATTTTTTAAATGGAGACACAAAGGGCCTTGGGAGTCCTTGTGCAGGAGTCCCTGAAACTTAATTAGCAGGTGAGTCTGTGAAGAGGAAGACAAATGCAATGCTAGCATTTATTTCAAGATGACTAGAATATAAAGCAAGTCTGTAGTGATGAGACTTTATAAAGGACTGGTGAGGCCTCACTTGGAGTACTGTGAACAGTTTTGGGCCCCTTATCTTAGAAAGCATTCGTTGAAACTCAAGAGGGTTCAAAGGAGAATCATGAAAGATTCCAGAATTGAATGGCTTGTCATATGAAGAGCATTTGATGGCTCTGGGCCTGTATTCACTAGAATTCAGAAGAATGAGGGGTGACCTCATTGAAACCTATCGAATGGTCAAAAGCCTTGATAGAGTGGATGTGGAGAGGTTGTTTCCTATGGTGAGAGAGTCTACAACCAGAGGACACATCCTCAGAATAGAGTGATGTCCATTTAGAATGGAGATGAGGAGGAATTTCTTTAGTCAGAGAGTGTGGATCTGTGGAAATTGCTGCCACAGGCAGCTGTGGAGACCAAGTCTTTATGCATATTTAAGGCAAAGCTTGATAGATTCATGATTGTCAGGGTATGAAGGGATACGGGGAGAAGGCAGGAGATTGGGGCTGGGAGGAAAATTGGATCAGCCATGATGAACTAGTAGAGCAGACTTGATGGGCCAAATGGCCCAGTTCTGCTCCTATACCTCACTGTATTATGGTCTGAGAGTTTAGTTGAGCATTACCAATGTAATTAGTTCAGCACAACATTGTGGGCTGAAGGGCCTGTTGCTGCGCTGTAATATTCTATGTTCTATTGAAGACATTCCCTATTTCTACCAATTCAATTCCTCACCCCCAACTTCCTCTGCAATTTAAAACTAACTTGTATTCTCTATTAAACACAAGAAAATGTGTAGCTGCTAGAAATCCAAAGCAACACACATGAACTGCTGGAGAAACTCAGCAGATCGGGCAGCATCTATGGAAATGAATAAACAGTCAACATTTGAGGCCGAGACACCTCCTCAGGACTCAGGATTCTCTCTTGCCCTGTTCTGACAAAGGCCCAAAGACCGGGAAAGTCCTCATTCAACAGATGCTGCCTGATCTGCTGAGTGTTTCCAGTAGTTTCTGTTTTTATTCCAACTAACTCACTGATACTTTGGAGTAAGTCTGTTGCGCAGGAGCAATTAAGAAGTCCTGATCACCACGTAACTTCACCCTGTGGTCTCCTCAACTCAAAACAACTGAAAATATCACCAAAGAAAAAGCAAAGGGAAAACAATTAACCAGCAATTAGCTTGGAAATTAACAATTCTTTTAAAAAGTGTAGGTGGATAGAGTTGATCCTCCCTACTGGTTCAAATACATTAGGTCAGAGGAGGACACTTGTGGGAGACCTGAAATACAAAATGATAATGTTGACGTCAAATTGACATGATACACTGGTTTTCATCATGAACTGTGTGCTCCCCGAACAGTCACTGTACATAGGCTCGAGCTAGACCTGCATGCCATTTATGTGTGTGCACATCATTAGTACTTAACACTCAAAAGAATAGAAAAAATTCCAACTAGGCGTTTTTAGTGCCACAAACAAGCGTAACAGACGGAATATGGTTGGCCCATATACTGCTGTTGCACACTCACCATCGGTGAAACATCACAGCTTAACAATTCACATCAGGGTTCTGCTCAGAAACTGAGCTTGCTGTTAGAAGTTGCAGCAATAAATACATAAGGCCAGGCAAATGCAATCCCGATAAGGTCACCAGTTATATCATGATCATTGTTACACTGCAGACCTATACTAATCCATGAGACATGCAACTGCAGTTTATCTTTGACCAACCCTTCAACAAATCTCTAGTGCATACACTGGATTACCTTTTGCCCTTGCATTGGATACATTTCTTTGAATTGGAGTTTTTCTTAAAAATAAAACAAAGGATTTCATTGCTTCTAGTGTGAAATGACTCCCATGATGGCCAGGCTTATGATTTACTGGATGCCATTCAGACCTGTTAATGCTTTTTACCCTCTCTTATTCTTTAAGTATGATCTTGGCAATTGTAGGGATGACTTGCAATGGACTGAAAAGCTTGAGCATGTAGATATTAAGGAAGAGGATGTGCTGGAGCTTTTGGAAAGCATCAAGTTGGATAAGTCAACAGGAACAAACAGGATGTACCCCAGGTTACTGTGGGAAGCAAGGGAGGAGATTGCTGAGCCTCTGGCAATGATCCTTGCATCATCAATGAGGACAGAAGAGGTTCCAGAGGATTGGAGGGTTGCGGATGTTGTTCCCTTATACGAGAAAGGGAATAGAGATAGCTCAGAAAATAATAGGCCAGTGAGTCTTACTTCAGTGGTTGGTAAGTTGATGGAGAAGATCCTGAGAGGCAGGATTTATGAACATTTGGAGAGGCATAATATGATTAGGAATAGTCAGCATGGCTTTGTCAAAGGCAGGTTGTGCCATACGAGCCTGAATTAATTTTTTGAGGATGTGACTAAACACATTGATGAAGGTAGAGCCGTAGATGTAGTGTATATGGTTTTCAGGAGGGAACTTGATAAGGAATCCCATGCAAGGCTTATTGAGAAAGTAAGGAGGCATGGGATCCAAGGGGACATTGCTTTGTGGATCCAGAACTGATTGCCCACAGAAGGCAAAGTGTGGTTGTAGATGGGTCATATTCTGCATAGAGGTCAATGACTAGTGGTGTGCCTCAGGGATCTGTTCTGGGACCCCTCCCTTCTCTTCCTGATTTTTATAAATGACCTGGATGAGGAAGTGGAGAATGGGTTAGTAAATTTGCTGATGACACAAAGGTTGGAGGTGTTGTGAATAGTGTGAAGGGCTGTCAGCAAGACATTGATAGGATGCAAAACTAGGCTGAGAAGTGGCAAATGGAGTTCAACCCAGATAAATGTGAGATGGTTCATTTTGGTAGGTTAAATATGATGGCAGGATATAGCATTAATGGTAAGACTTGGCAGTGTGGAAAATCAGAGGGATCTTGGGGTCTGAGTTCAAAGGACACTCAAAGCGGCTATGCAGGTTTACTCTGTGGTTAAGAAGGCATACGGTGCATTGGTCTTCATCAACTATGGGATTGCATTTAAGAGCTGTGAAGTAATGTTGCAGCTATATAGGACTCTGGTCAGACCCCACTTGGAGTACTGTGCTCATTTCTGGTTGCCTCACTACAGGAAGGACGTGGAAACCATAGAAAGGGTGCAGAGGAGATTTACAAGGATGTTGCCTGGATTGGGGAGCATGCCTTAAGAGAATAGGTTGAGTGAACTCAGCCTTTTCTCCTTGGAGCGATGGAGGATGAGAGGTGACCTGATGGAGGTGTACAAGATAATGAGAGGCATTGATCATGTGGATAGTCAGAGGCCTCTTCCCGGAGCTGAAACGGCTAGCATGAGAAGGCATTGTTTTATGGTGCTTGGAAGTAGATAGAGGAGATGTCAGGGGGAAGTTTTTTATGCAGAGAGTTGTAAGTGTGTGGAATGGGCTGCTGGCAGCAGTGGTGGAGGTGGAAACGATAAGAGTCTTTTAAGGTGCTCCTGGATAGGTATATGGAGTTTAGGAAAATAGAGGGCTATGGGTAAGCCTAGGTAGTTCTAAGGTAAGGACATGTTCAGCACAGCTTAATGGGCTGAAGGGCCTGTATTGTGCAGTAGGTTTTCTATGTTTCTATTATGATCTGCTGAATATATTCAGGAAAACTAGGTTCAAATTGATGCACAATCTGATAGGGTAATTAAGAATGTGTATGGTGTGTTTACCTTCATTAGTCGGGGTTTATGTTCAAGAGCCACAAGGAAATGTTGCAGCTCTATAAAACCCTGGTGAGACCACATATTGTGTTCAGTTCTGGTCACCTCATTCTAGGAAGGATGTGGGGGCTTTCAAGGGGATACAGAGGAGGTTTATCAGGATGCTGACTGGACTAGAGGGCATGTCTTATGGAGATAAATTGAGTGAGCTGGGTTTTTTTTTTCCTTTGGAGTGATAGAGGACGAGATGTGACTTGATAGAGATGTAGAAGATGATAAGGCATTAGGGACATTGAAGAGTCTCTTAGTTAGGCACATTGATAAATATAAACCACTATAGCACAGTACAGGCCTTTCAGCCCACAATGTTGTGCTAGACTTCTAACTTACTGTAAGATATATCTAATGCTTCCCTCCTAAAAGCCCTTTTTTCTATCATCCATGTGCCTAAGAGATTCTTAAGTGCCCCTAGTGAAAGAAAAATGGAGGGCAACGTTGGCGGCAATAGTTAACTTCATCTTGGAGTAGGTTAAAAGGTCAGCACAACACAGGGCCTGTACTGTGCCATGTTCTATGTTAGATGAGGGAGGTCTATAATTTGGTGCAACATCATTGAAGGAACAGTGATATATTTCTAGGTCAGGATGGGCTATGGCTTGGAGGGCAACTTCTATATACTGGTGTTTACCTATCCAGAACATCGTCCACCTTAGTTTGATCTGCAAACTAACCAACCCACACTCCCACTTCCTCATCCGAGTCATTTCTAAAAATTACAAAGTGTACGGGTCCCAGGAAAGGTTCCTGTGGAACATCACTGTTCACCAACCTCCAAGCAGAAAATACTCCATCTTCTACTATCCCTTTGCCTTCTGTGGACAAGCCAATTCTGAGACACTCAGCCAAGTTTCCATGGACCCATGCCTCATAACCCTCTCGATGAGCCTTCCAAGGGGAACCTTGTCAAATGCCCAACTAAAATCCTATACACCAGATCCACTGCTCTACCTTCATCAACTTCTTTTGTAACCATCTCAAAAACTCAATCAAGCTCATGAGACACGACCTGCCTTCCACAAATTCAAGCTGATGATCTCTAATAAGACTGCTCCTCCAAAGGTTTGTAAACCCTGTCAATAAGAATCCTCTCCAATAGTCTGTCCACCATTGACATCAGACTCACTGGTCTATAATTCTCAGGATTATCCCTATTAACTTTCTTGAACAATGGAACAACATTGCCATCCTCCAATCTTTTGGAATCACTCATGTGACCAGGTTGGATGCAAAGATCATTGACAACATCCCAGCAATCTCTTCCTTCACTTCCCATAGTAATCTGGGGCACTTCCTTTCTGACCCCAGGAACTTATCTATCCAAATGTTTTTCAGAAGGACATTCCAACACTACTTTTTCCTTCACCTCAACGTGCTCCAGGACATTAGCCTGTTCTACGCTGACCTCACATTCGTCAAGGTCAACCTCCATGGTGAACAATGAAGCAAAGTATTGATTAAGGACTGCCCCTAACCTCTTCTACCCTGAGGAAAAGGTTTCACCCTTCATCCCTGTGCAGTCCTACCCTCACTCCAGTCATCCTCTTGTTCTTCAGTAAGTCTAGAATACCTTGGGTTCTTCCTTTATCTTCATCGCCAAGGCTTCCTCGGGTCATTTTCTAGCTTCTCTAAGTCCCTGTCTGAGCTCCTTCCTGACTACCTTATAATTTTCAGGATCCCTTCCTGTTCTTTAAGAATGCCTCCCCTTAACTAAATCATCCACCTTGCTTGTCAACCATGATTCCTTTATTCAACCTGCCTCATGGGACAAACCTATCCAAAACCCCAACTAAACAACCTCCACCCTGTTACAATGCATTTCCCTGGGAACATCTGTTCCCTAGCTATGCGCCCACTTAACACTGCTATAAAATACTTCCCAATGTCGGCTGCTCCCATCTTTACAAATGGCAATGCCAGTAGTCGGAGTTTCGTGGTCATTCTCTCAATTTTGATGTCGTTTTTCCTTATTTCAAAATTGGAATAATTGGCCACCTTCCCTTCAGGTCTGTTTGGGTGCCACTGCGCGAGAAGGTTTCAAGAAGGCAGCTCCTCGCCACCCTTCTCAAGGGCAACTAGGGATGGGCAATAAATGCTGGCTTAGCTGGCGACACCCACATCCTGTAAGTGAATAATAATTTTGTTTAATAGTCACCTTGCAGATTCACTTTAGCAGCTCACTGACTGATCCCTTCCAGATCCGCTTTAACTGCACCCCGATTGTCCCCGTTCAGGTTTGCATCGCACTTAGCGATCTGCTTTTGCTGGTCCCCGATGTTAGCCACTTTTAGGATCTCTTTAGCACCGCCCTCAGTTCCGCTTTGGCGACGCCCCGATACTGTACATCCTTCTTAGATCCGCTTTAGCGCCTCCGCTGCATCACTCTTTCAGTTCCCCGATGTACCCTCATCAGTTGCGCGCCTCAGTGTTACCCTCATCGCCCTTTCGGCTTCGTCTCTGCGGTCCCCGGTGTAGCCCCTTCAGCAGCCCAGCGCCATCACACTTTCGGGTCCGCTTCAGCCGGGCTCTGGCAACGTTTCACTGCCTTTTTTTTCCCACCACTGCTCTGAGCAGAAAATTGTCGATACGGCCTGAAAACTTCGCGGCACTTTAAAAGTCTTTTTAGTAACATGCATACATTGAAAATTTAAAATGAAAATCCAATATCAGATATATTTGATTTTATTTATTAATTGAATTTTATGATTAAATACACAAAAAATCTCTTACGTTTTGTAATTTTTTTCTTGTCTCTTTATTACAAACCTGTTGTTTATAAACACTGTACAGATTAATTTCGCATCTAGGTGCAAGATACCATATAACCATATACCAATTACAGCACGGAAATAGGCCGTCTCGGCCCTTCTAGTCCGTGCCGAACGCTTACTCTCACCTAGTCCCACCTACCTGCACTCAGCCCATAACCCTCCATTCCTTTCCTGTCCACCTACCTATCCAATTTTACTTTAAATGACAATACCGAACCTGCCTCTACCACTTCTACTGGAAGCTCGTTCCACACACCTACCACAACGTCCTAATCCTCATGAGACCATTCAAATTATTTCAGTCTGTTTCTGGATTTATAGTTAGTGGAGTTCCAAGACTGGATCCACGTTCACAGTCAGCACTAGAAGCTTGAAACGTTCCAAGGATGTCAACAAGAATTGACAATTCTTCGAATTCTTCTTTTCTAAGTTCGTAGTTCAACATATCAGTGGACATCTTAACAGGGGCCCGTCCTAACCTTCTCAGAAACGACAAATTTGAAATCACTGTAATGCTGCGATATCTTTGGGGCACCGATTTCGTCGTAGCTCTTCATAGTAGTTGAGTATGTTTTTGTCAGTCGTTCAACATTCTCTTTTCCAAATTCAAACTTGTATTAGTGGCAACGACGGCTGACTGCGCGGCGCGCACCCGCGCAGCTTATGGGGAACCCCAGACTCTGGTGTTGAACTTCACTGGAACTGTGCAGAGGACCGTAGTCCGTGTTGGAAAGCGATGGGGGTATGTTAACCGCTTCTCATCCCCATCAGAGCAACAAAACGGTTCATTTGATGTTCGTATTCTATCCCACCATCTTTTGCATCCATTAGTTCATCCGTCACCGTTTCCACCGTCTTTAATGGCATCCCGCCAACAGATACGTCTTCTCCTTCCTTCCTTCATTCCCAGCATTGTGAAGAAGCCATTCCCTTCACTACTCCCTTATTTGCAATTCCGCCTCCTCTATCCTCTCACGGCAAGTTCCCATGCAGACGCACAAGGCACAACACATATTCTTTTACCTCGTCCCTTCCGGGGTTTCCCAACCCGGGGTCCGACGGACCCTTCGGTTAATGCTAGAGGTCCATGGCGTAAAAAGATATTGGGGGACCCCTGAGACACCACCCAGCGATGCAAGCATTCCTTCCGGATAAAGCAGTAGTTCAGTCTTCTTCCCGTCTAGTGCACTACATTCCAAGCTCATGACGGTGGTCTCCTCTATGCTGAAGTAGCCAAGGGTGACTGTTGTGCCGAGCATCTCCGTTTAGTCTGCAAAGCTTTCAGTTGCCCGTCACCCGCCCCTATCCGTCCCACTCTGAAAATATTTTGTGGAGAATTAAAGGCGGTGGGATTGAGCGCATCCATTGAGGAATTTGAATGCAAATAGGAACTGACATTGCTACAACACTGTACACATTATTTATGACAGCGCCAGTGTATTTAACCGTTGTATATTTAAGTAAGCGTTAAGTATACTTAAACATGGTTTATGTCAGCCTGTTCGTCTACAGAATAATTTTTGTTCTGTTAATATCATTGTATGTGCTGTGTGTGATATATTACTGCGGTCCCAGAGTTTCCGTTTAGGTGTGTGCGTGTCCACGGGTGAATGGTAATGAACTTGACATTGGGACTACCTACTGGGCAAGAAGGCAGCTAGTGGAGTACAACTGGAGAACGTGTGAAATTATCCACGTTGGCAGCTTTTACTAAATGGTGAGACAGATACTGAGATCACAAGTAGGGCTGCCCTTGGACTCAAAAATCAGACAAGTTAATCTGCAAAGTGATTAGGAGGAATGTTTTAAGTTTTATCCTAACTGTAGGCTGCAGATGTTTTGTGGCATCTGTCCAAGATTTCACAGCTGGGATTCCATGTGCTGTTTTCATCTCCTTTGCCATGAGGAAGATTCACTTCAAACGCTGGCTGTTAATTCCCCCCCCCCCCCCCCCACAGATTCTGTTTGTTTCTCTTTCGCTCCAGATTTCCGTAACTGCAGTCTTTTCTGTCTTCACTCGAATGTTTTCTGTGACCGGAGGACTATCCAGTCAGCCGGAATTAAGCGAAACAGGCCTTCGGCGTTTGTAAGAATGGGAGCTGATCTTATTGAAACAGACACAACTCCCAGAACATTAGATTGTTCCCACTGGCGGGACTGTCAACAGTCAGAGGTCAGGTGCGTAATGGTCAACAGCTTACCCTGGGCCAAATGAGGGGAAATGTGCCGTGGGACGGCATGTTAGTGGTTAGTGCAATCATCGTACCGCGCCAGAGATCGGCACTGGGGGTTCGATTTCCGCAATGACCGTGGAGTTTCCACGTTGTCCCCGTGATTGCATGGGTTCCCTCCGGGCGGTCTGGTTTCCTCCCAAATCCCGAAGACTTACGATTGGGGTTGGTGAGTTTTGGCAACATGCCCCTGAGGGCCGAGCAACACACACAAAACGCTGGAGGAACACAGCAGCCCAGACAACCTCGCTGGCTCTCGAGGGCCGAACTGTATTGGTCGTTGACGACGCATTTCCCTGTGTTTCGGCAGACAAAGCTAATTTCAAAAGAACTCCGGTGTATAATCAAACCACAGAGGCTGAGGCTGAGAAGTAGATTTAAGAGCGGAATCAATAGCTGGGCATGAAGGGAATCAAAAGATGCGCGAACAGAACCGGATTGTGTTGTTGTTGGAAAAGTTCTTCCCGAGCAGGATGCGAAGGGCCCTCCTAAGCAGAAGCTGAGAGGTTTTGTGCCCTCTCTCTCAGCGTCACCTTTCAACCAACACACTTCATATCTTTGGTGAAAACCGCTGTCTAGAACCACAGCTGGAATCAGCCGTTCAATGCTAAACCTGTAGGTTCCTCACACCGAGCAAGGCAAAGTGATTAGGAAGAATAATTTATGGACCTCAAATTGTATGCTGAAGCCTCATTTCAACACGCACGCTTATTACCACCTACCCCATACCTGTTTTGATCCATTACCCACTGAGAGTTCACTTACTTCATAATTGGTCTACTGACTCAGGCTGTGTTTCAATGATTAATGGTCCAGGGCCATCAGACCATTATATCACGATCAACGTCATGAAATCTTAATTGGAATCCAGCATAAATCCCCGCGTGAGAAACCCTGGCTTCTCCTCTCTCATTCAAACCGCCGCTTGCTCAATCTCACCCTCCCAGTGGCGTCCGGTGCTAATCGGCAGTGGATTCTTGTCCAATGGGTCGTGTTTTCTATATACACTCGTCCCAAAAATACACAGGGAAGGTGTAATCTGCCTCGTTAATATCAGTTCTGAACTGTTGCGAGAGCGGCTGACGATAGGATTCGGAGCAATCTTTGCCGTTGTTACATTACTCAACAAATTCGTCAATAGCTGTTCGGTTGAAATTTCCTGGCTTGATCCTTCGCAATTAAGAGGAGGTAAAATTCTGTGATTTAATCCCGATTGGCGACGGGATTCACCTGAGAATAGCCCGGGTTTATATATCTCTGTCTTCCGGGAGCGCTCTCGCCGCTGCTGATAAACTTCACTGATCATACACAACGTCAGTGAATAAGATTCTGAATTTCAACATGCAGAAAGGGAACGGCAGCCACTGGTAACTAAATATCTCTGAGAACCTGTACTCACCTCGGTAGATTATTTTCCACAGAATTCCCTCCCATTAACAACGTTAGAGCTGGTCCGCACAATGCCGTGGAAAGTCAACTCCGACAACACACTGCGAGACTAAGGAACTATGGCAAATTTTATAAAATATTATCGATGCTGTTACAAGCGGTTGCAGCAGAATAAAAAGAACAAGCCTCCGAGGAAATACTCGGCAATTAAGATTTTGAAATACACATCAATGCAATAACATCACAGTGACTGCTGGTTAGTCGGATATCGCTAGGATATTTTACCTTCGCAGATTCTCCACAGCCCAGAATGGGAGTTTAAATCTTCCCAGCCCTCCCCATTGTTGTAACGGGAATCCGACACGTCGATAACGTACCAATAATCCGTGGCGATCGCGACCGTCAGGAACACGAAACTTAGGAGCCCCGTTAACCCGGCGGTCACGCAGACCGTTCCGAGAGCCATCATTGCGAGTCTCGCAGGCTGAGTCGGGCGAGATCATTTTGTTGACTTGAGACCACCCCTCCCCACACCCTAGTCGGCTCGCTTCCTCCTCTGATCGATCGGATTTCCCACCCCATGCAGGAGAAAGGGACAGGGCTCAAATGAAAATTACTTACCAAATGATTATAAATACCCCGTCCTTTCCCCCACTTACAAGTTTTGGGACATCTACATTATTCTTCCTGCTGGATATCAGCGTCAAGATCAGTTCAGATGATCTGAACGAACCGGAAGCTTTCAGCGTCCCATCTGGAAGGTTGTCCCTTAGGGATGGTCTCGACCTGAATAAATACTCTTGTCATACGTCGGCCGTGGGTCCCGGGGCAAGGACAGCAGGCCACATCCATGCAGGATCTCGTCCGAAACGTCGACTCTTTATTCCTCTCCATAGATGCTGTCCGGTCTGCTGAGGTGTGTGTGTGTTGCTCCGGTTCCGACGCAGTTCGGTAGTCCGGACATCGACGCTGGAATCAGGAACCACAAGCGATCTGCAGGAGCGACTCAGCGGGTCGAGCAGCGTCTGTGATGGGAAAGGAATTGTCGACGTTTTAGGCGGAAACCCTATGGGAGCTCGTTGTTTTACGGGTGGTTCATTGCAACCTGGAGATTTTCACTGTCAGTCACCCATGGAAAAGAAAGGGCTAAAAGCATTTTTTAAAGAAGAGGTGTCTCCGGTTGTTGAGGTCTCCGCCTGAACCTAACTGTGGAAAGCGTGTTCCCCATTTCCCTTTCTCAGTGTCCTTAACTGCTGGCGCCGACTGAACTTTACAATATGAACAGGTTTAGGTTAATACCACATGCCATAAGATATAGGAGCAGAATTAGGCCATTTGGCCCATCGAATCTGCTCTGCCATTTCATCACAGCTGATCCAATTTTACTCTCAGCCCCAATCTCCTGCCTACTTGTGTTTTTGTGCTATTTTACGTAGTTTCAGTGTCGTTTTTGTACTGTTTCATGTAGCACCATGGTCCTGAAAAACGATGTCTCATTTTTACTGTGTACTGTACCAGCAGTTATGGTTGAAATGACAATAAAAAATGACTTGACTACTCCTTGTATTCCTTCGTGCCCTGACCAATGAAGAATCAATCAACCTCTGCTTTAAATATACGTAAAGACTTGGCCTGTGGTAAAGACCAGGGTTCACTGACGTTCCTCGCTCACGTAGTGAGTGATATATAAGTTGTTGATAAATACCGAGTTACACGTAAAAATGGTGGAGGAACTCAGCAGGCCAGGCAGTATCTTGGAGAGGAATAAACAGTTGCTGTTTCAGGCTCAGGCTCTTTGTGACGACTGGGAAGGAAGAGGACTGAAGCCAGAATAAGTAGGTAGGAGGAAGGGACAGAGTGGAGTGGGAAGGTCCCGATGAAGAGTTTCTGTCCGTAATGCCTCTCTATAGATGCTGCCTGACCTGCTGAGTCCCTCCAGCATTTTTATGTTGCTCTGGATTTACAGCATCTGCAGGATCTCTTGTGTTGACGATAAAATTAAACTGTGGGGCAGCACGGTTGTATAGTGGTTAGCACAACACTTTATAGTACCAGTGACCTGGGTTCAATTCCGGCCACTGCCTGTGATGAGTTTGTACGTTCTCCCCATGACTGCGGGGGTTTTCTCCGGGTGCTCCGGTTTCCTCCCACAGTCCAAGGGCATACTGGTTGGCAGGTTAATTGTTCATTGTAAATTCTCTCACAATCAGGCTCGGAGGGATGGTGTAGTTCGAAGGGCTGGAAGGGCCTATGCACACTGCACCACTAAATAAATAAAATAGGTAAAACAACAGAATGGCCCGTGGACAGAAGCACAGTGAAAAATGCCAAAGTGTCAATCAGGTGGAATTAAAAGACTGAGCAGCACAGCTAGCGGATGTCCAAGGGCTGGCTGGTCCTGAAGTCTGATAGTGGCGGCAGAGAGCTGTCACTCACTCAGCAAAAGAAAGCCGTGCAGACACTGGAAATCTGAAATTAAAAATCAAACAGAAAATGCTGGAAACATTCAGTGCGTCAGGCCCCACCGGTATAGTGAGAACTCTAACATGATTGTCCATGGCTTCCCCTAATACCATGATGAGGCCAAACTCAGGTGGGAGGAGCAACAGCTCTGGGTAGCCTCCAGTCCGATGACATGAACATCGATTTCTCCTCCTGGTAAAAAAAATCTGTCAACTCCTTTCTCCCCTCTTTTTCCATTCGCATTCTGGTTACCCTTTCACCCCATCTCTTGTCCTCACTGCCCAGCACCTCCCTCCCCTTTCTTCCATGGTCCACTGCCCTCTCCTATCAGAGTCCTTCTCCTTCAGCACTGTAACTCTCCCCTCCCAGCCTCTTCCTTCACCCACCCGACTATCACCTAGCACCTGAAAGCCTGTACTCCTCCCCTTACCCCTCCACCCCACCTTCTTCTTCTCCCTTCATTTCCAGTCTGACGAAGGATCTCAGCCAGAAACGTTGACCTGTCGAGTTCCTCCAGCATTTTATGCCAGTCGCTCTGGTACATATCCAGCTCTGCTTCTCTTTTACACTCTCTGTAAATGTTGTCTGATCTGCATTTTCTGTTTAAGTTTCTCTCACTCAGCAAGTTGTTACCCTTGCTCTTGCTTTTCCCATATTCAGAAGCCTGACAGCAGGGCAGCACACACAGGAGGCTGCAGGGATCAGCAGGTCGGGCAGCATCTGTGGAAATGAGTAAGCGATGGACATTTCAGCCCGAGACCCTTCTTCAGGACTGGAAAGGAAGGGGGAAGGTGCCGGAATTTAAAAGGTGGGGGGAAGGGAAGGAGGATAGCTAGAAGGTGATAGGTGAAGCCAGGTGGAGAGGAAGGAGTCTGATAGGAGAGGAGAGTGAATCGTAGAAGAAAGAGAAGGAGGAGGGGACCTGGAGGGAAGTGATTGACAGGTGAGAAGAGCTAAGAGGCCAGAGTGGGGAATTGAAGAAGGGGGTAAACAACAAGTACACTGCGGATGCTGTGGTAAAATCAACACGTATAAACACGCTGGAGGAACAGCAGGTCCGGCAGCATCAGCAGAAACGAGCAGTCAACGTTTCGGGCCGAGACCCTTCGTCAGGACTGAAGGGGGAGGGGCAGGGGCCCTATAAAGAAGGTGGGAAGAAGGCTGGTGGGTGCCAGGTGGAAAACCAATCAGAGGAAAGATCAAGGGGTGGGGGTGGGGAAGCAGGGAGGGGATAGGCCGGAGAGGTGAAGAAGGAATGTAAGGGGAAAGCACTGTGGGTAGTAGAAGAAGGCAGAATCATGAGAGAGGTGATAGGCAGCTGGAAGAGGAGGCAGAGTGAAAGTGGGATGGGGTAAGGGAGAGGGAGGGAATTACCGGAAGTTGGAGAATTCAATGTTCATACCAAGGGACTGGAGACAGGGGAAAATTATATATTTGCCATCAGGTTGGAGGCTAGCCAGGTGGAATGTAAGGTGTCATTCCTCCACGCAGAGGGAGACCTCATCTTGGCACAAGACGAGGGCTTGGACCAACATGTCGGGTAGAGGTAAAGATATGGCGGTAGGATCCCTTCGAAGATGATGGAAGTTGCAGAGGATGGTGGATTGGATACGGAGGCTGATGGGGTGGTAGATAAGGACAAAAGGAACTCCGTCACTGTTAAGGCGGCGGGAAGATGGGGTAAGCGTGGATGCTCGGGAATGCAGGTGAGGGCAGTATCAATGGTGGAGGAAGAGGCGCCCCATTCTTTGAGGAAAGAGGACACTTCTGATATCCTGGAAAGGAAAGTCACTTCCTGGGAATAGATGTGGTAGAAACGAAGCAACTGAGAAAGTGGAATAGCATTTTGACAGGAGCCAGGGTGGGAAGAGGTGTAGTCAAGATAACCAGTACATTTATATAAGATGTCAGTCAACACTTTGTCACCAACGATGGAGATGGAGCGATTGAGAAAAGGTGAGGGAGGTGTCAGAAATGGACCAAGTGAATAATCAGGGTTAGAGTCCATCCAAACCAATAGTAGCGATGTCTGTGGGCAGAAATGGAGCAAAGTGCTTCAATCTCACTAGATCCTTCACTGAAAGAAACCTAAAGCACTGCAGATGCTGTATATCCAAAATAAAAACTGATCAAAAGTCTGGAATATTAACTGTTTCTCTCTGCCTGACCTGCAGAGTGTCTCTGACATTTTCTCTTTTATATCCAATTCTGCCTATTCTCTATCTTGTCAACCGATAGCTGCTTCATATTATATGGCCACGTGAGATTCCTCTTCTGTAGACTTCTGCTAATAACAACAATTCCCAGAACAGCCAGATTTTGGGGGTGTGTAACTAATTTCACAGAAATGAACTTTTACCAAGTTTGGCATTTTTAAACCATTTTCTGCAGTACCAGGGGTACCACAAAATACATCACCATTTGGTTGTTCAAGTAATATCCCAATGGTAGAGGTATAGAAGTTAATTACTTCAAAGATAGAACTTGAAGTTAGTTGATATTAGGCTCATTAACAAAGTGATTTGCTATGTCACCAAAGACTCTAGCAATTTTCTATAGATATACCATGGAGAGTACTTTAACTGGTTGCATCCCCATCTGGTATGGAGGAGGCACTGTAGAGGATCGGAAAAAGTTGCTGAGGGTTGCAAACTCAGTCAGCTCCATCATGGGCAATAGCCGTCCCAGCAATGAGGTTATCTTCCAAAGGCGATGCCTCAAAAAGGCAGAATCCATCATGAAGGACCCCCAGGACATGCTCTCTTCTTATACCACTACCATCAGAGAGGAGGTACAGGAGCCTGAAGACACACATTCAACATTTTAGGAACAGCTTCTGCCCCTCTGCCATCAAATTTCTGAACAGGCAATGAAGCAACTCATGAACTATTTTTGCTCTATTTTGGTACTAGTAATTGAATTGAATTGAATTTAATTTAATTTAATTTAATTATATATAGTACTGTGTAAAAGTCTTGGGCACATATATATGGTTAGGGTGCCTAAGACCTTTGCACAGTACTGGAGTAATCTTAAGTATTGCACTGTACCACACACACACACACACACACACCCATATGTGAGTGATGATCAACCTGATTCTGATATGAATCTCTATTGTGGACTGAGAGTGGGAGAGGGAGAGAGGAATCATGGTTGGGGAAGGGAGAGGGGAGGGAGTAGGAAGCACCAGAGAGACATTCTGTGAGGATTAATAAACTAATTGTTTGGAATTAAATGGCCTTGCCTGGTGTCTCAGGGCTGGGTGTGTCTGCACCCGGCGCTCCTTCTCTGCCATCTGTCCCACACCCCTCCCATATCACTCCACCCTCGCCATTCCCAACCTCCTTCACTTTTGCCAGGTTTACAAACTCGTTCTCCGCTCCACATTAACAAATACAGCACTGTGCAAAAGTCCTAGGCACCCTGTATACATGTGTGTGTGTGTGTGTGTGTGTGTGTGTTCCTATGACTTTTGCATAGTACTCTCTCTGTTTTTCTAGATAGATAACTGTAATTGTAATTTATGTTGTTTTACTGCTGCTGCAAAGCAACAAATGTCATGACGTATGTCAGTGATAATAAACCTGACTCTGTGTCAGGAACAGGGGTTGGATGGACCCAAACGCAGGACGCAGACACTGAAGTACTAGGGGGAGGACAGGATGGGGATGCCATGGCATGTAAGGGTTAATGCAGGCAGGGCTAGATCCAAGAGTTCAAATGAGGCAGGCAGGAGGATCCCAGAGTTCAGACGAGGCAGGCAGGTGGATCCCACTGTTCGGGGCAGGCAGGCGGATCCCACTGTTCGGGGCAGGCAGGCGGATCCCACTGTTCGGGGCAGGCAGGCGGATCCCACTGTTCGGGGCAGGCAGGCGGATCCCACTGTTCGGGGCAGGCAGGCGGATCCCACTGTTCGGGGCAGGCAGGAGGATCCCACTGTTCGGGGCAGGCAGGCGGATCCCACTGTTTGGGGCAGGCAGGCGGATCCCACCGTTCGGGCAGGCAGGAGGATCCCACTGTTCGGGGCAGGCAGGAGGATCCCACCGTTCGGGCAGGCAGGCAGATCCCACCGTTCGGGGCAGGCAGGCAGATCCCACAGTTTGGGGCAGGCAGGCAGATCCCACAGTTTGGGGCAGGCAGGCAGATTCCTCATGGCAGGCCACAGGGATCCTGGGCAGGGCCGCCTCCCAGGCGGGAGCACAGAAGCCTGGGCCAGTTGCGGACACCTGGGTAGGTGCGGGCCACATCCCTTAGGGAGCAATAGGTGGAAGGGGCAGAGCCCCCGCCGGGCAGCGGCAGTCCAGCCGGACCCGCCCGATGGAAGCAAAGGTTAGGAAGGGGCAGAACCACCGCCGGGCAGTGGCAGTCCGGCCGGACCCACCCGACGGAGGCAACGGATAGGAAGCTGGGTCCAGGGTAAGCAGCAAAACTACAGTGATCCACCGGGTACATTGGTAAATTGGGAAGGGCAACCAACAGCATGGCAACACAAGCAAGGAGAATAAGGCGGAACAGCAGGACCAACGCACAGGAGAGGGAACAAGACCAACCGGATAGAGCATATACAGAACAGTCCAGCAACCAGGGCAGAACAGGATACAGAACAAAATGACTACCCGCCCGGTCTCTGTCCCACGGCCTCTTATAAACACCTGCAGCTAAATTGGCCACAGGTGTGCCTCCTTGATCCAGGCTGATCTTAACAGGCTCAAAGGGGCGGGAGGGACAGCTGCAAGACTCGGAGTCCGTAGCACTCGGACCGGATCGAGACCTGGAATGCAGATTCCGGACCGGACCAGACCCTGACTCTCTGGGAGCTGATGCTGTCAGTGATACCCAATACTTACATTTCAATGCGATTAAACATATAAAATTCTAAAGGGATTGGACAGGCTAGATGCAGGAAGATTGTTTCCGATGTTGGGGAAGTCCAGAACGAGGGGTCACAGTTTAAGGATAAAGGGGAAGCCTTTTAGGACCGAGATGAGGAAAAACTTTCACACAGAGAGTGGTGAATCTGTGGAATTCTCTGCCACAGGAAACAGTTGAGGCCAGTTCATTGGCTATACTTAAGAGGAAGTTAGATATGGCCCTTGTGGCTAAAGGGATCAGGGGGTACGGAGAGAAAGCAGGTACGGGGTTCTGAGTTGGATGATCAGCCATGATCATATTGAATGGCAGTGCAGGCTTGAAGGGCTTGAATGGCTTGAATGGTCTACTCCTGCACCTATTTTCTATGTTTCCAAACGGTTGCTTGCATGGAGATATAGAGTTCAGTCACCAAACTGTCACAGCAGTCTCTGTAAATGTTATTGCAAAGATGCAATTTTGTGTAATTTGAGACACTAAAGGTATCATTAGTCAGGTTAATAAAAAGCGTACCTTTCAGTCATGTTTTGTTCATTTCAGAAGCAAAGCCAATCCAGTTACACAATGGGCACTAAAAGCAGAAATAGTGGCAATGTTGATTATTATGCCTTGATGTTGAGGCATCAAAGTCAGAGAGCACTGTGAAAACAGCTTACTATTGTCATTTTTCAACTTCAGGAGCTTTTCTCAAACCAAAAACTCCTTAAAGTTTGCAGCTAAAGACATAGAAGAGTACAGCACAGGAACAGGCCCTTCGGCCCATTATGTTGTGCTGTATTGTTCTTTGTTCTTTAATAATCCTTCTCATGAATTTCTCTAAGAATCATCACTTAGTTGTGGTGGAGAGGCTTGTGTGTTTCTGAGATCCTGAGAGCAACACCCTCTGGAGTTCTGCCATCTGCTGCTTTGAAGGTCAAGGGGGAGGTTCTCGGCAAAGAATGATGCAACCAAGACCTCAGTGGTGGAGATGACGACGCAGTGTCAGTGAAGCTGAAGAAAGGCTGCAGCAGGGACAGGTCCCCAGCTAAATCCATTAACGGAATCCACCTTAACATCTGGGATTAAATCCCATGGTAGTCAGCATGTGATGAAGGGGTCAGGCTTGGATCGACCTCTACAGCCACCTGAGGACCCACCTATAGACAACGCCTCAGGAGAACATCATACTTGACTGTATCTCGTCTAATTATGAAGGCAACATCCAGGAAGGAGGTTTCTTAATTGTAATCAAGCTTGACATTTATACAGCTACAAATTACTGACATGCGAAAGATTTGTATTTCAGATAAGAGCACCTTTCAATGTGCAATTATCATTATCAGACTCTCAAAAACAATGGACTCTGAAGAACTGGATGACTGTTGATTTAAAACTGACATATTTTATATGTCACAATTTCAATAACAACAATATCTACCATTAAGCAAGTTAACCCACTTGAACTATTGTTAAAGGCTTATTTAGAATTCTTGTTTAATTTAGCCTGAATCCAGCAATTGCTGCACACTTCACCTACAGGGGAATGCTTGCAAAAGCACAACCATTAATACAATTTCTGAAAGGACATTGCCTGCAAATGAGATTATGTGTTTCCAAAGCAATCGAGGCACATGCCAAAGTATATTTTCACAAATACAAGCAGGCCTTCAAAATTAATTAATCTGCTCCAAGCAAGTTCAGGTACTAACTCAGAATCATATCAATATAGCCTAATTATGTCCTCAAATTCCATCTAGTTTAAATCATCTGTCACAAAGAGTCAATGATTATCACTTCAGCATCACCAGTCCAATTGGTGATCTCACCTGCACTACTGTATCTAAAATGCACACTGTTTGCACACTGATCAGAGATAAAACCTGCTCATTCCCTGTCTGTATGGTTTGAAACTGTAATGAACAATTAATAGGTTTAATAATATACCAGAGAAATAAAGTTCCTGTTAAATATGAATACTTAAATCAGAGATAGGAATCAATGCTTGATATTAAACAGGGATCAAGGATTTCTGTAATTAAAATGGATTACATTTAAAGGGAATTTTACAAATGAAGTTAAGATCTTTAACTTAGCTTGCTTGTAAGAAGTTTGTAAGTTTTGAGGAGATGCCCTCTAATGTTGCTGGATTCTGGAGTACATAGTCCTCATCAGTTCAGTTGCCCCCATGGTACTTTTTGCCATTCACTAGAAATCTGCTCAGAAGGAGCTTGTCATAGGTAAGTAGGAAGCTTTAGAAGTTGATACTTGGCTACATTTAACGGAAGTTTGAATAAATACCTGGATGGAAAAGGTATGAGAGGTTATGGTCCATTTCTGGATTGGTGGGATGAGACAGAATAACAGTTCAGCATAGACTAAATGGGCCAAAGGGCCTGTTTATCTGCTGTAATGATCTAAGACTGTGGGTAAAAACCTTTTCTCAATAGGGAGGTGAAAGGAGCACTCAACATGTGTGCCTTCATAGATCAGGAAACAGCATCAAAAAATTAGGACGTTACGTTGCAACCTTGCAAAAGACTGGCTAGACTGAGCTTGGAATATTGTGTGCACTTTTAGCTGCTGTACCATGGTAAAATTGAGATGGCGCTGGAGGGAGTGCAGAGGAGACTCAACAGGATATTGCCTTGATTGGAAAACTTCAATTACAGAGAAATTAAATATTCCGGGCTTGTTTTCCTTCAAGATGTCATGATCGGATGACACGGTCGCATAGTGGTTAGTACAATGCTATTACAGCTCAGGGCTTTCTGTAAGTCAGAGTTCAGTTCTGGCACCATCTGTAAGGAGTTTGTACGTTCTCCCTGTGAACTATGTGGGTTTCCTCCAGGTGCCCTGGTTTGCTCCCACAGTCAAAAGATGCACCGGTTAGTAGGTGAACTGGTCATTGTAAATGGTCCTGTGATTAGGCTCGGGTTAAATAGGTGGGCTGCTGGGCGGTGCGGCTTGCTGGGCTGCAAGAGCCTGTTCCACACTGTATCTCTAAAAAATTAAATAAACTATACAAAATTATGAGAAGAAACTATAAGGCTGTTAATCGAGATAATTTTCCCATTGTTGGTGCATCAAAAACATGAGGGCATCAGTTTAAGATTTAAGAATTTTAAAACGAATCATAAGAGCAATTATTTTTTAAACACAGAGACTGGTTGATATCTAGCTACCAGAAAAGATACTGGAGACAGATATAATCACTATATTTAAGAAAAATTTAGATAGACATCTAAAGGCAAAGCTTTGAAGGATATGGAGCTATTATATTAAATAGGATTAATTTAATAGGGTGAAGAACTTAGTTCTGTATGAACTAACTCTCTCTATGACAAAGTATTGAACAATTCAGGCACTTAATTCTGCATTGTAATTTCTCATATCTTTACTTCCATTTCTTACTTTTTAAAGCTTTTTGTTTATGTAGGATTTCTACTTGCTAATTTAGATTTATAGATTTTCTTTTCCATTCATCATTGTTTAATGCTTCCAAAACCCTCTCAAACTTGATGGAAACCAGATGTGTCCAAAAGGAGAGATTAAGCAGATTAGAGCTATCCAGCTATATTAGAAGACTGAAAATGGTCCCTCTGTAATGTATGAATGTCTTATATGACACAAACATTTTGAGTGCCGTTAGGAAGAAAGCACAGTAGCACACATCTTCTAACTTTCTTAGAAGATTTCAAAGTTTCAGCATGTCATCTAAGACTTTAGAGGGGCGAAGATTGGGGTTCATTCCACTTGCCTAGTCTTTCCACATTGGCAAGCTCAGCCTTTGCAGTTGCCTGCTTCTCTGGTCCAGTGTACGCCCATGGGCATGGACTGGCAGGCCAGTTTAGAAATGTGGTGCATGAGCCCATGTTTTGTGACTATAATGGAGAATGTGGTCTTGGTGAGGTCTGGGAATTCACGCAGCAGTCGAGTAAACTCACATCCAGTTGTGCGGGCGCTTGACAGTGTCGTCGTGGGGAACTTACTGGAGGAGCAGGGTAACGACCCGAAGTTCTTGACATCCACAAGACGGCAGTTCTTAGGATCGACTAATAGTCCTTGGTCACACGGGAAATATGCACTAAGCAGAGGTCTGGCCACTTTAGCCAGGACAAAGTCCCATGTATAACGTCGCCCACTGAAGCAGAGCTTTACCCATCATGTCCCGTAAGTTCGGATCATGCTGCCGCTGGCAGCCTCCAGCGAGGTTTTGTTGCTCTTTGCCTTCTCATCAAAAGGTGATGCAGGCAACACATTGACTTGAGCACCCATGTGTCACGTACACACACCCCTGTAAAAGTACCAGCAACAATGGAACACGCCTGAAGTCTGGTCTTGCTGTTAACAAAACTCCTTTTTATTAGTAACTAGGTCATATAGTAACTTAAACCAGGTAAATCAAGAGTTAACAGTGCTATGAATATATAGGCGTAAATATATAAATCCCTCAAACTTCTTCAAGCTTAGGTGGTAAGTGATACTGTCTTACAACGGTACGTAAGAAACGTACAGTTCAGATGTACAGGTTAATTAATGCGAGGTGTTGGTAATCCAAAGACGAATATTGTGAGAAGGCAATTACATCGATATTCCAGAGATTCCACAACAGCAATACAAAATAACAACTGCAGCAGGTTTTATCGCCACTCCACGCACGAAGTATCACCGACACTGATTCTCAACACAAGTGGTAGCACACCAGAATTCAGCTACGGGACATCTCAAAGTAGTGGCCACAAGATAAGCAAACAGAATCCACGCATGGATTATCACCAACAGTAGCTTATCACAAAGGGGACCGTCTTCAAGGGAGCCACCACCTTGGCAAGGGTCGACACACCAGTGGATTCCACTAGGTGATCCCAAACACACAGTGTGATAGCCACTTATCCAGTTCCATGACATACGAAATAACTCCAAAAGTGATTTTCCACAGGGATGCCTTTCTTCAGTGAACTACCACACCCAGACAAAAGGGTAAACACACACACGTGGTATTCACACACAAAATGCTGGTGGATTGCAGCAGCTGGCCTGGCTGCCTGGCGCAGCATCTATAGGAAGAAACACTGTCGACGTTTCGGGCCGAGACCCTACATCAGGACTAACTGAAAGGAAAGTTAGTAAGAGATTTGAAAGTGGGAGAGGGAGGGGAATATCCAAAATGATAGGAGAAGACCGGAGGGGGTGGGGTGAAGCTAAGAGCTGGAAAGGTGATTGGTAAAAGGGATACAGAGCTGAAGAAGGGAAAGGATCATGAGACAGGAGGCCGAGGGAGAAAGAAAAGGGAAGGGGAGCACCAGAGGGAGATGGAGAACAGGCAAAGAGTGATAGGCAGAGAGAGAAAAAATCCTGCTCTGATTTCCTGCTCTGGATCTCTTTATTGCTAACTGTGGACAGGACATCAACCATCTCGACTTCACCACACCTTGTTCCAACTCCAACCTCACTCCTTCCGAACGTTCTGCTCTCCGCTCCCTCCGTACCAATCCCAACCTCACTATAAAACCTGCTGATAAGGGGGTAGCTGTTGTTGTCTGGCGTACTGACCTCTAACTGGGCAAGGCACAACGACAACTTGCTGATACCTCCTCTTATTTACCCCTCGATCATGACCCCACTAGGGAGCACCAGGCCACTATCTCCCATGCCATCACCAACCTTATCAGCTCTGGGGATCTCCCATCCACTGCCACCAACCTCATGGTTTCCACACCCTGTACTTCCCGTTTCTACCTCCTACCCAAGATCCACAAACCTGCCTGTCCAGGTAGACCCATTATCTCAGCTTGCTCCTGCCCCACCAAACTCATTTCTGCATACCTTGACACTGTTTTATCCCCCCCCCCACCCCGTTCAATCTCTTCCCAGCTATGTTCATGATACTTCTCACGCTTTGAATTTTTTCAATGATTTTAAGTTCCCTGGCCCCCACTGCCTTATTTTTACCATGGACATCCAGTCCCTATATACCTCCATCCCCCATCAGGAAGGTCTCAAAGCTCTCCGCTTCTTTTTGGATTCCAGACCTAACCAGTTCCCCTCTACCACCACTCTCCTCCGTCTAGCAGAATTAGTCCTTACTCTCAATAATTTCTCCTTTGGCTCCTCCCACTTCCTCCAAACCAAAGGTGAAGCCATGGGCACCCGTATGGGTCCCAGCTATGCCTGCTTTTTTGTTAGCTTTGTGGAACAGTCCATGTTTCAAGCCTATACGGGTATCCAGCCCCCTCTTTTTCTTTGCTGCATCGATGACTGCATTGGCGCTGCCTCCTGCATGCATGCTGAGCTCGTTGACTTCATTAACTTCGCCTCCAACTTTCACCCTGCCCTCAAATCTACCTGGTCCATTTCTGGAGACGGCTTACCTACTGATATCTACTATAAGTCTACTGACACTCACATCTACCTGAACTATTCCTCTTCCCACCCTGCCTCTTGCAAAAATGCCATCCCCTTCTCACAATTCCTCCATCTCTGCCGCATCTGCTCTTAGGATGAGGCTTTTCATTCCAGGATAAAGGAGATGTCTTCCTTTTTTAAACAAAGGGGCTTCCCTTCGTCCACCATCAACTCTGCACTCAGATGCATCTCTCCCATTTCACGCACATCTGCTCTCACCCCATCTGCCCGCCACCTCACTCAGGATAGGGTTCCCCTTATCCTCACTTACCACCCCACCAGCCTTAGGGTCCAACATATAATTCTCAGTAACTTCCGCCACCTCCAACGGGATCCCACCACCAAGCATATTTTCCCTCCCCCCTTTTTGCTTTCCGCAGGGATCGCTCCCTATGCAATTCCCTTGTCCACTCGTCCCCCCTCATCCCTTCCCACCAATCTCGCTCCCTGCACTTATCCTTGTAAGTGGAACAAGTGCTACACCTGCCCTTACACTTCCTCCCTCACCACCATTCAGGGCCCCTGATAGTCCTTGGCTGGTGTAGTATACTGCGTCCGATGCTCCCAGTGCGGCCTTCTATATATTGGTGAGACCTGATGCAGACTGAGAGACCGTTTTGCTGAACACCTACACTCTGTCCGCCAGAGGAAGCAGGATCTCCCAGTGGCCACACATTTTAATTCCACGTCCCATTCCCATTCTGATATGTCTATCTACTGTCAAAATGTAGCCACACTCAGGTTGGAGGAACAACACTTGATATTCCTTCTGGGTAGCCTCCCACCTGATGGCATGAACATTGATTTCTCTAACTTCTGTTAATGCTCCTCCTCCCCTTCTTACCCCATTCCTGATTTATTTATTCCACCCCCCCCCCTTTTTATTTTTCTCTCTCTGCCTATCACTCTTTGCCTGTTCTCCATCTCCCTCTGGTGCTCCCCTTCCCTTTTCTCTCTCCCTAGGCCTCCCATCCCATGATCCTTTCCCTTCTCCATCTGTGTATCCTTTTTGCCAATCACCTTTCCAGCTCTTAGCTTCACCCCACCTCCTCCTGCCTTCTCCCATCATTTTGGATTTCCCCCTCCCCATCTACTTTCAAATCTCTTACTATCTTTTCTTTCATTTAGTCCTGACGAAGGGTCTCAGCCCAAAACGTGGACAGTGCTTCTGCCTACAGATGCTGCCTGGCCTGCTGTGTTCCACCAGCATTTTGTGTGTGTTGTTTGAATTTCCAGTATCTGCAGATTTCCTCGAGTTTGTGTGGTATTCACAAAGGTTTTCCCCTCACCAGAGAACTCACTTCTGTGGACTAACTACGTGACAATCAGACTTTCATATTCAAATGGAAACAAACTCACCCTAACAGGCTACTTAGAGAGTCATTTATCAATACTCTGGATTGATCTTAACTCACCCCTTTTGGGCTACTGTGTTGACCGAATCCATTTTGACTCTAAGCTGTGTCTTTCTGTGTGTCCTTGTATATTCAAAACAAGCTGCAGAGAAACCATAACATCGATTGTCCATCAAATAATGCCACCTCTCTCCACCATGGTAACCAAGCAACTCTGCAGTCAGCAGAAATCCAAGTGTTCAAAAGTCGGTCTCGTTCTCCCAGCATTTTAAAGTGGTAGTCCACAGAAAAAAAGCACCCTTGGGGTCCATAACACATGTCACACAGGAAGCGTCGCCCTGAAAGGATGTCCATAATAAACAATAGACAATCCTGGCAGCTGGAACCTATGGTGTTTCCAGACCTCTGGTGTACCACTGTCAAAGCTGCAAGGTGTTCAGCAATTCTTAGAGTTCACACCAAAACTAGCATGGTAAAAACACAAACCCAGTGTCGTCTGTTTCACAGGCTCTTATGTTAAGGAGCCTTGTTGACCGGGCTTATTGAGGTAGGGAAAGGAGGAATGATGCGCTGCTGTCTGGCTGAGTGTAGACTATTAGCCATTTTAGCAAGCTCATGGGTGCATTAACAAGGGCTATATGAACACGATTAAGCATTTGTTGCATGAAGAGTACTTTAAAAATAAAACAAGGATGGTGATTTCCCAGGAGTGGCAGCATGTGGTCCATTAGCTCCAAAGGATTACCATTGCTGAGGGCGGGCATGGAGAGCAAATGTTGGAGAACTGTTACAACTCTTAGATCACCTGGTCAATACAAACACCTATGTCAGGGTGCTTGTCGACTGTAGCCCAGCATTTAACATCATCATTCCTACAATCCTGATTGCTACGTTATAAAGCCTGGGCCTCTGTTCTTCTCTCTGCAATTGTATCTTTGACTTCCTAACCAGAAGACCACAATCTGTGGATTTGTATTAATATCTCCCTTGCTGACGATCAACACTGGCACACCTCAAAGATGTTTGCTTAGTCCACTGCTCTACTCTATACCCGTGACTGTGTGGCTATGCATAGCTCAAATGCCATCTATAAATTTGTTGTTGATATAAACACTGTTGGCAGAATCTCTAATAGAGACGAGAGGGCATACAGGAGCGAGATATACCAGCTATTGACCTTGCACTCAACATCAGTAAGACCAAAGAGCTGATTGTGGAAAGGGTAAGACGAAGGAACATGAACCAATCATCATCAGAACCAATCATGGGATCAGAAGTGGAGAGGCTGAGCAATTTTAAGTTCCTAGATATCAAGATCTCTGAGGATTAACCTGCTCCCAACATATTGATGAAGCTATAAAGAAGGCAAATCTGTGGATATATTTCATTAGGTGTTTGAGATTTGGCTTGTCACCTATAACTTCTACAGATATACTGTGGAAACCATTCTGATTGGCTGATTCACTGTCTAGTATGTGGTGGGGGTGGGGTGCGGCTACTGCACAGGATTGAAAGAAGCTGCAGAGTGGTGTAAAGCTAGTCAGCTCCATTTTGGGTACTAGCATCCGTAGTATCCAATAAATCTTCAGAGTGGTGCCTCAAAAAGCCAAGACATGCCCTCTTCTCATTGTTACCATCAGGAAGGAGGTACTGAAGAAGCCTGAAGGCACACACTCAGCGATTCAGGACGTTTCTTCCCCTCTACCACCCAATTCCCAAATGGACATTGAATCCACGAACACAACCTCACTTTTATTATTTCTGTTTTTGGGCTATTTTTTAATTTAATATATATATACTTACTGTAATTGATATACTTATAGTTTTTTCTATATTACCATGTATTGCCTTGTACTGCTGCCACTAAGTTAACAAATTTCATGACATATGCTAGTGATATTAAACCTGATTCTGATTTGGCACACTCAGACTCTGATAGTCCAAAAGTATGTAAAAGGTGAGTCTTCATCAATCGGTGGTCAGGTGGATGTTCGACTAAACTCACCAGTTTCACAGTCATGGGGTTTCCGAGCAATGCTCCCACATAGAATTATTTGATGCTGTCAGCAGTAATTTCTCGTAGTGTGTATAAACCAAGCAATGGCATTTTGATCCCAAAGTTTCGGCAGTTTCAAAGCGACTGCATTGGCCAACATGTTGAATTAATTCTGAAATTGTCCTACAGCATCAGGGTTACCAATGTAGCCTTTCACAAATAAAAATGGCAGGGGAGTTTTGTTTAATAAAAACCATGACATCTCATTTACTGTACTCCAAACACTGAACACCAAGTACCGTAAAAGTACTTTTATGCAATTATGTCATGTTAGACCATCCTCTTAAACTGAACCCCAACTCAATGTCAGTGGCTGTGAATTAGATACGTTTCCACAAATTACAAAGAGGAATTTGTAATAACAATTAACAAAGAGGAATTTAAAGTTGCTGACCCTCATCACCTCAGATCCCCTGATCCACTGGCTCTTGGACCTCGATTCCCTCTCCCAAAGTCAATAATAATCAGGTACGGTCTTGCTGACATTATGAAGTTAGTTACACAATTTTCTCTTAGTCATTGCGTGTATTTCACATTTTTCCATTATTCCTTTCTTGTCTCTGGCACCCCATGGTTGCATAAAGAGATGCTGTATTTTGGAAAACCTTTCTAGAAAAGTCTCATTTGTCTGGCATGAGTACACACTGACACAGTCACCCCGCCTATCTTGCCTGTAAGGAACAGTGTCTCCAGCAGTCTCACTTCTAAGATCTGTTGACTACAACTGCTTCAAGCTATCCTTATTTGGATGTTGTCTTCCACACCCCATTGCTTAATCCGGGTACAACAGCAGAAAATTAGTAAAACTCGCTTTTCGGTGTCTTGCCACCTTACACTTCTTTGAACTTTTCCCATAGCTTAAAATAACCCTGTCCTATTAAATCCATTGTCAAAATGCAAGTTCCAGCTCTCCTCTTGCTCCTTCCCTTCTACTCACATGCCTATTCAATAGCAAATTAACCTACCCATTTGCTGGTCCTTAAAGACAAAGGGAAGCACAGGGCTAGAGAACAACTAACTACTTGGACAGGAAAAATCACCTGAGTTGATGGGGGTTCGTAACGGGCAAGTCTTTGCACCTGAAAATACACACAGAACTTGCAAATATCAAATAACTGTCATCATTGATAATAAAATAAAATAACTGGGCACAAAACACACACTTATGACTCAGGCATACTTTTTATTTACTTGTACTCAAGGAGAATAGCATGGCCCCAGTCACCCACACTGTTCTGAAGTCTGGAGAAAACAGCTATTTTTATACAGAATTGACTTATTAGTTACAGATATTGAATATTGTAAATTGTATATGCTTGAATTCCTTACTTACAAGATCAATCACCATTCACAGCAGAGGTGATAAAGTCAATCGAAACTTCAAGAGGAGAGCCAATGACACTTTGAAATTGGTAAAGGCAATAGAGATATGTCGGACAAACACGAGGAAATCTGCAGATGCTGGAAATTCAAACAACAACACACACAAAATGCTGGTGGAACACAGCAGTCCTGACAAAGGGTCTCGGCCCGAAACATCGACAGCGCTTCTCCTTATAGATGCTGCCTGGCCTGCTGTGCTCCACCAGCATTTTGTGTGTGTTGTTCGAGATATGTTGGGTATGTTTCACATTCATCTGTTATCCTATTTGCACCTAGCACCCTCTATTGTGAAAAGGGACGCTATGTTTTAGGAAGACCTTACTGGAAAGGTCTTACTACAGAGGCCTCGCTCATCTGGCCCGAGTACCTACTGATGCAGTCAAGCCAGCCTTTCTCTCCTGTGGTAAACAGAGGTATCTCCGGAGGTCTCACTTCAAAGGTCTCGAGTAACTACAACTGCCCCAGGCTATATATTGCCTTACTGCAACTTTCACACAATTTCCACATAAACAGTAATGGAGATCAGGTTTGAATCTGGTTATCTAGAATTATGGCATCAGCTCTACTAGCTGTTAACAACCTTAATCCATATACCTTCAGCTACTCCGTCTGATATTCCCAACCACCAAACAATAACTGCAAGCTTGAAAGTAAGTGAATATTTTATTGAAATCTTAAAACCAGCAACTAGTTCCTTTATTTGAATTTCACTACACAGACACTAATTCAAGATTATGCAGACACATAACCTCAAAAGTGATAGAACCAACTGTAAAACAAAAATATTTTTAATATCATTCTACATGTCAGCACGCCTAATGAACATCCATCATTATTTTTTCTATCATAGCATTTGTTAACTATAATCAAAGTTTAGAAATAAAGTTAAAAAGACTTTTCCCCCCTTTAAACTCAATGAAAGTCATTGATACTTATAACTCAATGAATTGCTAAAAATCAGCCATGCATTTTAAGGCGAGGTGAAAAAATTAAGGGCCTATGCTCTAATTGTTAGAGATAAACCAGATATCCCATCTTCAAATACACTTGTTGTGCTCTCGTTCGGACAAGGATAGGATTGATATTAAAGTAGATGGCTCCACAGAGGGATAAATATTGATCCTAGAAGCTATTACTTCCAGTAAGCTTGCTCCTTCCCTCACCGTGTTAGTCAAGCTTCTTGACAATGCTCAGTCAATAATTCAGGAATAGACCCTCATCTTGTCAAATCAAGGGATTGAGAAATGGTCTGTTAATGTAAGAATCTAAAACAAAATTAAAGAAACACCCCCACTCAAGGTGCAAATATACAACATATTACAGAAGGAAGAAGCAATTATTCACCAAAAGTCTGCTTTCTGCATTGTTCAAAAAAATTAATGTTCACAGAATGATAATTTAAAAAGGAAATGTGGAAGTGAGAAACAGAATCTAATCATTATAACCACTTCTGAAACACTGAAGAGGTCTGCAGACAGTAACGCCCTTGTGCAGATACCTGATTCGAATAAAAATTAGTTAATTTTTTAATTAGTAATAAATACATGAGCAACGTTGACCACTACAAAGCAATATGAAAAAAAAACATTTTATTCTACACTTTTCACATAAAATGATCTGACTAAAATTCTAGATACAACTTTAGAAGACAATTCAGAAACAGTTCTTTCAGTCTGAGGACTGATCAATTAAATTGAGCTTAAAGTACATTGCAACAGGTCTACCTGCTGTTTGTAACAAGACCTTCAATTGCAGTTTTTGTAATTTTTGCTTCTTGTTCAAATGATTCAATCCTTTCAGAGATTTGTTTCTTCTGGAAAGAAAACAGAAGTATTTTGTTTAAGCAACAGGTCACCTGCCATCCCATTAGCTCCCTCAATCCCCTTATGTTAACGGTTCACATACACAATGGAGCTGACACAAATTCCATCATACCATCAGAAATTGCTGGGGAAACTTAGAGGTCAAGCATTAATTCTTACTTTTTTCATCTGTGGAATCAGAAACAGAATTACAGATTCATAAGTGGAGAAGTAAGCAAAACAATTTGTCAGGGGTTCCCAACCTAGGACCCACAGACCTTTGGATAATAGTAAGGGTCCATGCATAAAAAAGGTTGCGAGCCCTTGATTTAGATCATGGGGTGGGGTTGAAGGGGTGAAGTGAACAAAAGGTAGTAACATGATTGGGTGGAGACAAAGACTTGTTAATCATAACTGATTTACCAGAAGGATCACAGCGGAATCAGAGAGCATGTGCTACATTTTACGGGGGGGGGGGGGGGGGCGAGCTTACATCAGAACAATTTCTAATGCAAACAGGAGAGGCTGATCAAAGAATCAGAGATTACAGAAATCCCTAAAGCTACCTTATATTGTGTTTGATTTAAGTTATTTAAAAACATCAAAGCTGGTTTAATGGGCTATCTTTATACATTCCATATTAAAGTACCAAATAGGTTGCCAAAATCATTTATGCAATAGCGTAAAAATAGTAAATAGTCTCAAACTACCAGTTGGAGCTCCAAAATATTGTGCAGAAATTTCTAAATTCTAAACAAGCATCAATTAATTTGGCTACTTCAGAATCAAAATTAGAATTGGTTATGGTATAATACCTAACAGTAAATGATATTAAGAAACTAAATTAATTGAGAAAATCCAGGAGGAAAATTATTTTTTGCTCTCAGTGTTTTTATATAGAAAATGAAAATTACTATCAGTCTTATTACATGGAGTCAGAGAATCTACAACTCAGATACAGTCCCTTTGGCCCATCTTGTCCATGCCAACCTAATAATCTGCCTAGTCCCATCAACTCACACCTGGACAATAGCCCTCCATGTACCTCTCTTAAATGTTGAAATTGAACCTGAATCCACCTTATCTAGCTCATTCCACACTCTCATCACCTTCTGAGTGAAGATTCCCCCTCATGTTCCCCTTAAATAGTTTACCCTTCACTCTTAACCCATGACCTCTAATTCTAGTAACACACACAAAATGCTGGAGGAACTCAGCAGGCCAGACAGCATCTACGGAAAAGAGTACAGTCGACATTACAACAGGAGATAGAAAATGCGTGTTCAGAAAGGCAATGTCATGATAATCATTGGGGATTTTAACGTGAAAGTGGATTGGGAAAACCAGCTCAGCAGAATGCCTAAGGAATGACTTTTTAGAACAGCTTGTTGTTGAGCCCACTAGGGGATTGGCTGTGCTCGACTGGGTGTTGTGCAATGATCTGGAGGTGATAAGAGAGCTTAAGGTTAAGGAACCCTTAGGGAAGAGCGATCACAAAATGATTGAGTTCACATTGAAATTTGAGAGGGAAAAATAAAATCCAATGTGTCGGTATTTCAGTGGAATAAAGGAAATTACAATCGCATGAGAGGGGAACTGGCCGAAGTTGACTGGAAAGGGACATTTGCAGGAAGGACAGCAGAGCAGCGATAGCTGGAGTTTCTGCGAAAAATGAGGGAAGTGCAAGACAAATATATTCCAAATAAGAAGAAATTTTCAAAGGGATGCTGCCTGGCCTGCTGAGTTCCTCCAGCATTTTGTGTGTGTTGCTTGGATTTCCAGCACCTGTAGATCTTCTCATTTGTGATTGGATCGCTAACCCTAGTCTCACCCCACCTCAGTAAAATATATGCAATTTGATACCTCCTAGGTAATTCAAAAGCAGAGGTGATGGGGAAGCATGAGCAAATATACGATGTAGTAAACATTTTATTGTATAACTGAAGATTATGATAAAGTAACAAACCATGATGTTCTTTACTCTTTGCTCGTCCAGCTTGTGGAACTCTTCAGTTGTTAGATGCTCAAACTGCTTCTTCAGTGCAATAAAAGCACACTTCGATGAGTGATTTTTATGTTCAACCCTGGGAGAAAATGTGAAAGTTAACTTCATATGCTTGGTAGGTAACACCAGACTCATCTTCTTTCTTGAGAAAAGTCACATGCCAATTGATGAAATTTCACTTTCACCTTCAGTGTGTCACTACAGGCTTTGGTCAAATGAGAAAGAGCTTTCAAAGTATCAATATCCCAGACCTGGCGGAAAACATGACCTAGCAGGCAATAATGATCTCAGCCTCCAAGACCGAACTATTCACAGTGACACCACATAAGGCACTCGAAAAATACTGGCAATGCTATTTCTGAACGTCCTACAAATTCACTAGAAGGATAAGTGAACCATTTAGCATCCTTAGCGGAGATTTAAAAATCAGCATTTTTTGTCACATGTACATTAAAACATAGAGCGAAATGCACATTTGCATTAAATCAAGATCAATGATGATTGGGCTGGGTAGCCCACAACTTAGTAACTCCAACCGTATGCCTTTGGAATGATGGAGGAAACCCTCGCGGTCATAGGGAGAACATACAAACTCCTTTTAAACCGCAGCTGGAAATAAACACCAATAGGTGATCCCAGGCATTGTAAAGCGATGTTCTAAACGCTACACTACCATGTCCGATCATTCTGGCCCTAGGAGTGCTCAGTAGGCAGTGTTGGATAGGTCACATCATTCACATACCCAAAACAAGATTCACTATTCACTGGAACAGATTACAAAGCAGACAGAGGGAAGGAATTCAAGCATCCGCTCTGTCTCATTGAGAAAATGCAAGATTCCAAGGAATCCCCAGCTCAAGGTGAAGGGGCAACATTTGTAACAGCGTTCAGAAGCTCAAGTCCGCACACGGGGAACACAAAGAAACCCTGTGTCTGTAGTGGAAGGAAGGCGCCAACCCGCAGCCCAGCAAACACTTCCTCTTCACCTGTGGAAGAGTTCGTGCTTCCCATGTTCAGCATCATCAGCTGCGAACATATCTAGAGGAAGCCTGTCATCTCTCCCAAGGGGCTGTCTGAGGAAACTAAATAGCCACTGAGATACAAATAACAATTTCTCTGCAGCTTTGCTTGTACACTTATAGGATCTTACAACTATATATTGTAACAAGAAGATGTGAAGCAAATGTAGAAAAATAGGCCGAATAACCTTCTCCGGTTGCTTGAAACCTACTTCTCTCATTCAATACAATCATGGCTGATCCTGTATCTCAATATCGTATACTCATGCCCCTTGATACCCTGTGTAGAAATCCACCTCTTTAAATGTATTGGTTTATTATTGCAGATACTACCCATCCTTCAAACTACCTTCTGGAAAACACTAGGCTGTTAACCACGCCATCTTAAATGTTTCACCCCCCCCAGGCAATAAGTCAAGTCAATCCTTCTGGTTAGCCCACCATTCCCCCCTCTATTGCCCCTACCACTGCACAGTAGACACTTTAAACCAAAAATACATGCTGTTATTTATTTATTTATTTGTGCACATTCTTATTCTATATCCATACTTTAACCCGTAACTTCGAGCTTTTAAAAATAATTTATTCTTTATCATTGTTGAAAATTGTTTTTGTTGCATGTTGTGCCTTGACCAACAAACCACAGCAAATTCCTTATACATTCACACCATCTAAAGCTTCTTTCCCCAGAGTTAACCATTCTAGTTAGCACCCTTCCCTACCCCTCCTCTATTACCACATCACAACACTGCAAACACTTTTAACCACTCACGATAATGCTGTTTACATTGTAAACACATGCTGATATTTATGCATTTATGCACAATTTATTCTACATCTGTACATTAACCTCTAACTTTATTTTTACATAACTTATTAATTTTTGAATATTGTTGCTTTTGTTGTATGCCAAGCCCTAACCAATACACCATAACAATTCCTAAGACTTGTAAATGTATATGGTAAATAAAGATGATCTTTGTTGTAATAGCTACCAAGATACAGTGAAAAGTTTGGCTGCTAAATTATTCAGCAAATGTGTTTCAAACTTGGACCCCACAACCTTGTGAGAAAATTCCACTGTTTCCTCACTTTACCACATGAAATTTCTCAACTCAACCCTAAAAGTCTTGCATTAAATCCTGAGATGACCACCCCCAATCACGAAAAACATTCAGGTTCTTCTAGCCCAGGGATCTTTTTTTAATGCATAGACAAACACCATTGAGCAAGGGGTCCGTGGACCCACAAGGGAACTGCTTTTTCAAAATTTTGTACATTTTACTAAGCTTCCCTGATATTATTTCCAACTTTACTGAATTGCAGATCTAGTTGACCCAATCTCTCTTTGTTCAGGCCCTGCCATCCCAGGAATTGGTGAACTTTTGCTGGACCCCTTCTGTAGCAAGTAAAAGGTTCTGGGACAAACATGATGGAGAAAATGTCCCATCAGTGATCAGTATCTACATGAGTGATCAAGAGATCTTGTTAAGTAGTTCACCAGTGTTGAATATTTCTGAAAATACTGTGTCATTTTGACTGCAAGCAGTTATCTTGAATTTAAATATAATATTCAGTACTTACAAAGGTTCATCTTCAGGTTCCCAACCTTCCAGTTCTTTGTAACAAAAGAAGCACTGAGCAATGTCAGGACCATTCTCGATTGGGGTGTGAATAAATCCTGCTGCAGCCATCTGATATCAAGAAAAAGACATTCAAATGGACTTGATCAGGAGCAACAATGTCTCTGCACAATAATACAGGTTCTTGACAAGACCACCCCTGGAGTGGCATATTCAGCTTTTTTCCCTTTCCCAAAAAAAGATTTTCTTGTCACCCTTTTTAATCCTTGGACCAATACCATGAAGCAAGGGGTCCGTGGACCCATCTGGGGACCCGTCATACAGGGTGAGAGACATAGGTTTGCCCACTTGATTCTTGGGATGGCAGACTTGCCAGGTGTCGAGATCTCATTAACCATTACTGTCTGGTTTGGTGCAGAATCGTCTTACAATATGCAAAAACTACAGTGAACTGTTAGGCCGGTGGTGTAGTGGCATCAGAATGGCCTGCCCTGCTTTTGCTTTTGCTACCACCCCTCCAAGTCTCAGCCCGCGCTGTACCTGTCCTAATTCTGTATCATACACTTCCACACCCCCTCTCCACTATGCTCTAACATTTTGTCGCTTAACCCCGACCCCCGAGACACCCTCGACCCCTCAACCCCGAGACACCCTCGACCCCCGAGACACCCTCGACCCCCGAGACACCCTCGACCCCCGAGACACCCTCGACCCCTCAACCCCGACCCCCGAGACACCCTCGACCCCTCAACCCCGACCCCGAGACACCCTCGACCCCTCAACCCCGACCCCCGAGACACCCTCGACCCCTCAACCCCGACCCCCAGTGCAAGGCGGGGATAAACCGGGCGGCCGGGAACGGCGAGGTGCATGGCCGACCGGGCGCTCTCTCCTCCCCTCACTCACATTCTCGGGCGTACACGCACAGTCGGTGACGAAAGGCCAGTTCTTGAAGGTGCCCAGCCGCTCCTCGAAGGAGTAGTACTTGCGGTGCTCGATCAGGTACAACTCCATCGCGCCTCTGATTCAAACTCGCCGCCGTTAGCCGCCCGCCGCTGATTGGCGGGAGGCGCCGACGTCACCGGGACGGTAGCCCGGAGGAGTTTTGAGAGCGTTTGTGATCCCTAGTGCGCGTTGTTTAAAATGTTACGTTCTACCTTCAGGAATTATTCATCAAACATGGACTTCCTTCTCAAAGCGGAAACATTTGAAAATTCCACAGAAAGCAATTTGAGCTAAATGCTTTAAACCATTTTTATAAAGCAGTAACCAATTTTAGAAAAGTTGAATAGAACACGTTGTGACCGACTTGAATGTTTTTCAGTCGTGGAGTTGTGCTGCGCCTTCTGGATGGCTTTTATTTTACAATTGAATTGGTTATGGGCATGGATTTCCATGCATGGGCGAGGATGATGCATTTCTTCCAGGCAAACTTTAATAACCTTGATGTGTCCTTTTGTAAATCACTTGACATGAGGCAACGTGAGAAGATTAGGTGTTCTGGGAGTCACCCAAGCTGAGTGAGAACGAAGAAGGTGAGTCAGTGCCTCGACTTTGATGCACATGTAAGATGATTTGGTGTGTGACCAAACACTCTAACGAACCTCTAGATCAGGGGTGGGCAAACTTTTTGACTTGTGGGCCACAAAGGGTTCTAAAATTTGACAGGGGGGCCGGACCAGGAGCAGATGGACGGAGTGTTTTGGTAATATACCTCATATGAGAAAATAAAATATCATGGGATATGTAGAAAACATGTACTTTGATTCCAATTGAAAATGAACAAATGCATTACAACAAAATATCTGTCTTTGAAGTCCCATGGTATTTAGCTATTTATTGAAATGACTTTTAAAACACTGAAAATTAAATGAATAAAATACAGCTTTTTTTAATAGTAACAGTTATTATTTAAAGCACTGAAAATTCTGTTATCCTTCAAGATATTATATCATCACTCTCCTCCTGACTGTCTTTATTTCAAAAACGGTAGGAGATGCAGGTCTACTTGTCCTGCTCCTTCTTATTCAATTGTCCCCTGTGCCAAAACTCAACAACGACCAGCACAAGGACAGAACAGTGACAGCGCGCCAGTATGCGGAGCGCATTATTTGATCTGGAGCGCATTTTTTATTTTGAGAACGTACGTGCACCTGCGCACTACTCATGTCCATCACTTAACAGAAATGACATGTAACATGTAAGGCTTATTGAAAAAAATATTTTCAAATGCATTTTTTACATAACACAACGAAGAAACTTATTTTTAATTTCAGTGGGAACAGTGTTGTTGGTCTCCCTTTTTAGCCAGCGTATCAAAGTCTGGATTTAGTTTTGTTGTGGCGATTCTCAGGATGGATCTGAGGTGTTGGTCAGTTAACTTGGATCTGTGGCTGGCTTTGTTGATGTTCATGACGCTGAACGCCTGTTCACACAAATAGGTCGAGCCGAACAAAGAGTAAAGCGCAAATGTGGAGTAATACGCTGCACCTCAACAAAGGTCAATGTATATAGAGTGCGTCATCTATTGGGAAAATGCCAGAATTGCGGGGAAAAAACGTTAACAAGGTTTATTAATATAATTTCATCAAGTTCTGCGGGCCGGATTAAAAAGCTTAACGGGCCGCATATGGCCCGCGGGCCGTAGTTTGCCCATGCCTGCTCTAGATCCAGGCTGGCTGCATCAGAACCTGGTACAGCACTTCCAATGCGCAGGAAAGCACGCGGCTATCGAGAGCAGTGGACGGTCCATCAATGGCCCTCCGCTCTATTGACAGCACCTCGAGCAATCAATGAAGACACCGAGGATCCCCGCCATCTGGGACATGTCCCCTTCTCGCTGCTATTTTCAGGAAGGAAGTACAGAAGCCCAGACTCTCATACTACCGGGTCCAAGGACAGCTACTTTCCTATAAGTCTCAGGTTTCTGATCCAAGCCGCACCGCCCTATCTCAGCAACCAACAACTCAGCCGCTACCAATGACCTGTCTCGTTTTTTGCAATAAGGTTTTGTTTTACGCAGCCTATTTTTCTTTTCTCACTTCTCTGTCTTGTATAATTTATGTACAATTTATATTGATGTAAATTTATGTATAATTTACCCTCCAACTTGATGGTATGAATATCGATTTTTATTTCCTTCTGGTGAACAACATTCCCCCTCACCCTCCCTTCCTCTATTCCCCACTTTGACCTTCTACTTCTTTCCACCCTGCCTATGATGACCCCTGCCCCCCCTTCTCCTGTGGTCCACTCCTCTCTCCTATCAGATTCTTCCTTCTCCAGCCCTTGACCTTTCCCACTCACCTGGCTTCACCCATTGCCTTCCAGCTAGCCTCTTTCCCCACCTCCCCCCCAGTCATGAAGAAGGGCCTCAGCCTGAAAACAATGTTGACTATTTACTCTTTTCCTAGATGCTGCCTGACCTGCTGAGTTCCTTCAGCACTTTGTGTGTGTGTGTGTGTGTGTGTTGCTCTGGATTTCCAGCGTCTGCAGATTTTCTCATCTTAATAATTTACATTCTGAGTATTATTTGTACCCACCTGCCTGTGGTGCATCTGCAAACAAGTTATTCGTGATACCTGTGCCTCGTCATGTTTGTACACACGGCAATAAACCTGACCTGGCTTGACTGGAACCAAGCAGACCCAACTGGGGCCGAGAGACGGACGATCCCACTGGCCTATTGCACCAAACCATTGAGGCCATGATGACCCACCTGAGTAGCAGGGCCACAAAGAAGCTCCCCCGGTGTGCTGTATCCACCTGGCTCTCAAGCCAAGAGCATGAGAGGGGTCTCAGAAAAAAGAAGGACGGATTGAAATAGAAATGTGGCAGCCACTGCAGACCTTCAGCATGTCACAAACAGTGACGTATTTCTGGCATATATTCAGTATTGGGGTATATTAATGTCAGGAAAACGCAGTGTCGCAGCTATTACTCAGCTTCAGCAACTGGAATTCAAACCTGACCTCTGGTGCTCTCTGACTACAGCACAGAACAGAGAAATCTACAGGCCCTTCAGCCCACAATGTCGTGCCAACCATGTAACCTACTCTAGAAACTGCCTAGAATTACCCTACCACATAGCTCTCTATTTTTCTAAGCTCCATGTACCTAAGCGTTTCTTAAAAGACCGTATCATATCCGCCTCCACCACCCTCACCAGCAGTGCTTTCCATCCACTCACCATTCTATGAAAAACTTACCCCTGACATCCCCTCTGAACCTACTTCCAAGCACCTTAAGACTATGCCCCCTTGGGAAAAAGCCTCTGACTATCTACATGATTAATGCCTCTCATCATCTTATACACCTCTATCAGGTCACCTCTCACCCTCCATCGCCCCAAGGACAAAAGGCCGAGTTCACTCAACCTATTCTGATAAGGCACACTCTCTAATCCAGGCAACATCCTTGTAAATCTCCCCTACACTCTGTAGTATCCACATCCTTCCTGTAGTAAGGTGACCAGAACTGAACACAGTACTCCGTGGGGTCTTATATAGCTATAACCTTACCTCACGGCTCTTGAACTCAGTTCCACGGTTGATGAATGCCAACACACCATACACTTTCTTAACAACACTGTCAACTTGCACAGCAGCTTTGAGTGTCCTATGGACATGGTCCCCACGATCTCTCTGATTCTCAAAACTGCCAAGAGTACATGTTTGCATCTTCACCCGTTTCGCTGGGTTTCTCCAATTTCCTTCCACATCCCAAAGAGGTGCTGGCTGGAGGACTCGCTGACTAGCGTAAATTACTAGTGTAAATCCTTGGGTAAGTATTGCTAGGAGAAGAATGGAAGAGGTTATGTTACTGTCCATTACGCCGCTGGCATTTAGGGCAGCAGTGAAGGTCCTTCATCTCTGGTGTTCAGGGCTTCCTTCATAACGTTGGTAACTCAGTTTACATGACTGTCAGTCCGGGCTAGAGACTCACTCAGTTGAAGTTGGATTCTTCATTGCTGTTTCTGAAACAGTTTGGTTTTACCAGTCAGGGTTGTTAGCCCTGAGCTGAAACCGCAAGCCTAGAGGACCGGTGGACCACTCTTAGTCTGGCCTCCACCCTTTGACCTGCTTGGCATGGGTGACACTACCAAGAGACAAAGCATAAAGCCCTGACTCCAGCCAACACAGCTCTCCGGGTCATTGAGGCAAGCCAGCCTCCAAACCGTGACCATTTGTGGAGGCATGGAAGAGGGGAGGAGGTGTTGATGGGTGTTTGAGGGGAAGGTGTGGGGTTGGAACTAAAGAGACTGCTCTTAGAGTCAGTGCAGACTGAGTGGTCCATGTGACTTTCGTCTATTTTAATTTGAAAATAGCAAGCTCCTGCAGGTAGCAAAGTGATAATGAAGAAATTATTTGTTTATCATGTTTTGTAAGGGATCATTATTGTCCAAGACAGCGAGAGAACATGCCCGTTATAAGGTAGAGGAGAAGCCGTGGTTCAGAAAGGAGGAAGACATGACTGTGTAGCGGTTAGTGCAACGCTATTACAGCGGCAGCGACCCATGTTATTTGGTCACATGGGTATAATTAGGTTTATGGGCTCATTCTGTTGGAGGGACCTATAACCCTGCTGTCTTGAAAATAAAAATTGGTTAGAAGTCCTATGTGGAATAGCTCACCATCAGGCCAAATGTGATGCAGATGTAGGAACTGGAAGAATAGAAATGAATCCTTAATGGAGGCTAGGTGCTGGGAAGTATAATCAATATAGTTGTAGAAGTCTGTGCATTTCTCATAGTATTTATAGCTGGTCTGTCCCCTGAGATGGAGAGATCCAGATAGAAAGAGAAAAGTCAGAGGTGAAACATTTGAACTGGAGACCAGAATCAAAATTGGCAGCAAAAGTGATGAAATATGAGTTCTGGCTGAATGTAAGAAGCAGCATGAATGCGGTCATCACGTAACGAACATGGTCTAGGACCCGAGGGCTCAGCCTCAGAATACAAGGGGGTCCTTTCAGAACAGAGATAAGCAGGAACCTGATTAGCTGGGGGGTGGTGAATCTGTGGGATTTATTGCCACAGATGGCTGTAAAAACCAGGTCATTGAGTATGTTTTAAAGAGGAGGTTGATTAGTAAGGGTGTCAAAGGTTATGGGGAGAAGAGGCGATTGAGCAGGTAAATAAATCAGCCATGATTGAATAGCAGAGCAGAATTGATGGGCTGAATGGCCTAATTCTACTGGTATGTTTTGTGGTCTATGAACCTTTCCGCCATGTACACTCCAGGGAAAACAGCCCCAGTCTATGCAGCTTCTCCCCGTAACCAAAGGCATTCACTCCTTGTGATGATATCTTTGTTACTGATACTGTAGGCGACCAGAAATGGAGCAAGATGCAATCAGCTTTACAACTCTACTCCATACAATCCCCAGTGGATGTGGGTATTAGTGATTAATGGTCAAAGGGTGGGGCCACTGGGATTCGGGTTTAGATGATGAACTACAAAATGTGCAAAATATATTCAGTAAACACATCATTAGGTACACCCGCTTATTAACGCAAATATCTAATCAGCCAATCGTGTGGCAGCAAGTCAACACATAAAAGCATGCAGACATGGTCAAGAAGTTCAGTTGTTGTTCAGACTGGACATCAGAACGGGAAAGAAATGTGATCTAAGTGACTTTGACCATGGTGGCAGACGGGGTGTTATGAATATCTCAGAAACTGCTGAGCTCCTGGGCTTTTTTTTTTGCACGCAGTCTCTAGAACTTACAGGGAGTGGTGCAAAAAACAGAAAACCACCAAGTGGGCAGCAGTTCTGTGGGCAAAAACACCTTGTTAATGGGGAGAATGGTCTGAAGGTGACAGTAACTCAGATAACCACATGTTGCAACAGTAGTGGGCAGAAGAGCATCTCTGAATGCAGAACCTGTTGAACCTTGTAGTGGATGTGTCACAGCAGCAAAAGGCCACAAACATACACTCAGTGGCCACTTTGTTAGCTCTAGGAGGTACCTAATAATGTGCCCACTGAGTGCATACTTTCACTGAAGAGGAGCTTGAGAGCACTCCCACCATTCTGTTAGTTAAAGGGTTCCAGATTATAAATTAACACCGATTACGGGATTGCAATCAATGTCCACGTCAAGAAAATGTTTCCCATAAACCTGCTGTCGTGGTGAAGCTATGGGGCATGTTGTTAATGGACCATTTAGATGTACACACACTAACGGTGTGGAAGTATGGTAAGGCAAGAGTTAAGCGGATATTGTGTAATCAGACCAGGGAAGAAAGCTCTTTGAAGAGCATCGCTTCCTTCTGCACAGCCGGGGACCAGAGCCATTTAGCTTACTGTGACAAGGCAAGGATGTGATGCAAGGATTCATTGAACATACACCAACTAAGGGACAATTACTTCACTCACTTCAGAGTATTTTTAGTTGTTAGCTTGTAGTTTCTATTAACACCCATATTGTGAATGTTGATTGATCTTGCAAGTAAGAAATTTGAATATACACAAGGTTACCAAATGGTGAATACCACTCCCCCCTCCCCCCACCCACCGTTCGATTCAGGCATCATCCCCCTTCCCTCTCAGTCCTGAAGAAGGGTCTCAGCCCAAAATGTCGACTCTTCACCTTTTCCCACAGATGCTGCCAGACCTGCTGAGTTCCTACAGCATTTTGCGTGTGTTTCTTTGGACTTCCAGAATCTGTAGACCGTTTTGTGTTTGTGATTTAAAATCTGTAACTGCCAGTCAATTCTGTATAAAAATGGCATTTCACTGTTCAGCAGAAGACAACAAACATAAATTCAGTGATCACTTTATTCAGTCCAGGAGATACCTAAAAGTGGCTACTGGATGTATGTTCTGCCCATCATTAAGGAGAAAAGGAGACATATTCAGTCCTGGAGATATCTAATACAGTGACTGCTGGATGTATTTTCAACCTTCATAAAGGAGAAGGATTGTATTCACGGCTTCTTTCGTACTGCATTAAGATGTTCATTTAAAGCAACATGACTAACCAAATTGATGTTTCACGGGGGTGTAACATCACACTGCGTTGTCAGAGCAGTTCTTTTCCAACAAAATATGTCACTATGAATTGAACTGAAGCTCCTGGTTCGAGTACAGTCATCTGCCACCTGGTTATGCAAATAATCATAGCTTCTATGGTACTAGTGTACATTTTCCACAAAGCTTTTTATTTCATTAATTGGATTCAAACTATTTCTTGAACATTACTGCAGCAAGATCGCAAAGTTATGCAATATTTAATTAACAGTATATTTACAATAAAAATAAATTTCCAAAAATATGCAATCATTTTGTTATTCAGACATCTAGATCTAGGAATATCCAGAATTATTCCTATGGTAATAAAAGTGCAAGAATTGTTTGCTTTGTAGTTAACCCCACATTACACTTTGGTGAAAATGTGCTCTAATTGGAAGATAGTTCCTCCTTTTACAGGGTTTCAACGTGCAAAAGAACCATGGACAGGGTTACTCATCTGTATGGATGAAAGTCTAAGTCATAGGGCTAAATTGTACTGCATTTAATATTTCAGTAATATTTGAGTAAATTGTAAATATATTGTTTATTGCTGTGGTTCCCCGATCATATCGCAGCCACCACCGTGCAATCAGACATTGTCCTTGTGTCTGAGTCTACGAAGCAGGTGGTGATGCTGCAGTTGAAAGTCCCATGGGAAGATCACTTGGAAGAGGCCTTTGAAAGGAAGCTACCTAAGTATGCAGGACTGGTCAGCGACTGCCAGCAGGCTGGATGGAGAGCGAGGTGTCTCCCAGTAGAAGTTGGTTGTAAGGGATTCGCAGCCCGTTCCTTAGCCAGAGCTGACAGCAATTTGGGCATCGAGGGAGAGAGGAAGAGGAGAGCCATCCGCAGTACCACCGACGCGGCAGAGAGGGCCTCAGGGTGGCTGTGGCTCAAGAGAGGGGAGCCACGGAGTCATGTGTCGCTGGCCATCTGGACACAAGCTGGGGTCTGATCAGCCCCGGCTGGGTCACCTGGAGGAAGGTGTATGATGTTGAAAGACCCGAAACACCCGATGATTCCAAGAACATCACTAATGATGTGTCCAGAAGCATCAGTAGATGTACACACAGATTAAGCATTCTTTACATAATTCATTATGGGTTACACGATAAGTATGTGAATGGCATACGTTATTACACCACCATGTCATAGGTGAGTGCCTCCCGTTTTAAGAAAAGTGAGAAAATCTAAGTAGATAAAACATTTCCTGGCTCCTGTGAGTTTCTTTTGATTAGCTTCTGAAGTTAGGAAACATAACACTAATCACCAATGGCTTAAGTTTAGACAGCCAAACATTATATTTATAACTTGTCCTATTGAAAACAAATTATCTGAGTTATTTTGTGTGATCCTGATTTGACTAGAGTAGTTAGCGCTAAGATCAGAATGTTAAAAGGCTTCATTAGGAATCCTAAGGTTCCTTCCACAGGTTTTGTAGTTCACTGTTCATTTTTTAGACACCATTTTCAGCAGAACCTAAAAGAAACAAACATAAAATTAGATTACGATTTGTTTGTACCTGATGTTACGGGGAAGCAGATTCAGTGAATGGGGCTTAAGTCACTGATTGCAAGTATGTACTTTAGTTATTCATTTACAAGACAACCAGTCAAACACTCAACCAAACATCTATGTCAAACAAGTACTTATCCAAGCCCCCTAAATTACAAGATCACAACACTGAACATTCAATGATCCTTTAAGCTAAACCCTATTACAGGTTCTTATCTAGAGAATAAGATAGCGATGGGGTGACACATAGTGATTATCCCAACGCTATTACAACACCAGCAAAGTGTGTTTGCTTCCTGCCACTGTCTGTAATTCCTGGAAAAGTAGGACCATGCAGGAAGTTGATTGGTTGCTAGGCAGTTGTTTTTAGAAGGAACTACTTGCCCTTAAAGTTAAGTAGAGCTCTGTTAATGGCTAAAGATGGAGGTCTTCATTGATAGCCACTGGCAAGACTTTCAGTTTTAACGGTGTGGTTTTTGATGACAACTGAAGTAGATGCAGATTCACTTGGAAGTCTAGTTCATGTGGCTGGTCAGCAGAGTGATCAAGGATATTACTTTAAAATTTTGCAAAATATTATTTATTTTTGAGATTGATTGTGCTTCACAGAAATGTCTTGCTACATTGATCAGTAGTTACTGCCAGTTCAACCACAAGAGATTCTAACCTAGAAAACTGATAAAAACACGTAGAAGTAGTTGGGTCCTGCCTTCTAGAGACAATATTCCTTAATGGTCACTGATTTATTCCTGTCACTCTGCTGTTCCTATCAAGCTGAAATTGTATAAGACATTGATGAGGCCTAATTTGGAGTACTGTGTGCAATTCCGGTCACCTAACTACAGGAAAGATATCAATAAAATGGAAAGAGTGCAGCAAAAATCTACAGGGATGTTGCCAAGCCTTGAGGACCTGAGTTATAGGGAAAGGTTGAATAGGTTAAAACTTTAATCCCTGGAATATGCAGAATGAGAATGAGATAGATGTATACAAAATTATGAAGTGTATAGCTAGGGGAAATGCAAGCAGGCTTTTTTTTCCCACTAAGGTTGGATGAGAATAGAACTAGAGATCATAGGTTAAGGTTGAAAGGTAAAATACTTAGGAGGAACATGAGGGAAGACGTCTTCTCTGAGAGTGTGGAATGAGTGGATACAGGGTCAATTACAGCATTTAAGAGAAATTTGGATCATTGCATAGGTGGGAGGAGGATGAAAGCTATGGCCCAGGCGCAGGTCAATGGGACTAGGCAGAATAACAGCACAGAAAGGGTTAAATGAGCCGAAGAGCCTGTTTCTGTGCCGTGGTGCTCTCTGACTCTATTCCTTCTCGCCTCACAAGATGTGACCTGTCCCGGATTACAGCCTGTCGTCAGTCAGCCTCCTGGGTCTTCTCTGGATCTAAACGAGCTGAATGACTTCTGCAGTGACCCTCCTCCAGCGAAACAGCTCAAATGAGATTGCAATTTAGTTCAGCAAGGGAAAGGCAAGGAGGAAACTCTGAAAAATCTGTACCTGTGTTAGAATGTAGTTCTCTTCCACGAGTGTCTCTATTATATCAAAATGATCCCTGTTTGATATATCATGAAAAGATGCATTGAATCCAGCAGCCTTAATAGCCTGAAAGAACAATTTTTTAAAACAAATCACATATAAATGTACTTCCTTCTGCATCATAAAGTCATCAGCGACATTTTCACATACAAACTACTTTAGAGACTTTAGAAGGATAGTGTAATGGGAGTTCTCTCAGCCTCTTAATAGACTTACTGAAGAATACTTTATCCATTGACAGCAATGCACTTTCTTAATTGCCTTTGAAAGGTATTGGTAAGACTCTTTCTTTTAATTTATAACATCCTTTCCGTGCTACTGATGAAAGGAGGTCCAGGATTTAAGCCCAGTGACACTGTTAATATTATTTTGAGACTGTATGTGCTGGGTTGTAGCTATATGAGCTGTGTGTGACTATATTTACTGTGTTTTGCACACAGAGGGATGATGGTTCATTTAGCTATGTACATGAGTATAGTGGAATGTCAATAAACTTAAATTTGAACTTGAGAAAATACTCTGGCATTGGAGCAAAGAATGAGCAATGCACTGAATAATGTCTAAAATAATTATCTAAAACCCTCTCAGTAAATCTTAGTTATTACATGACATTAATCTGGTGAAAGTTTTCTGAAAACAGCCCCATATTCTCAAACTAACGATTAAAGATTCTGCAGATGCTGGAAATTCAGAGTAACACACTCAAAATGCCGGACGAACTCAGCAGGTCAGGCAGCCTCTGAGGAGAGGAATAAACAGCCAACATTTCTGGCCGACACCCTTCATCCAATGAACTGCTGAGTTCATCCAGCATTTTATGTGTATTACTAATTATTAAAAAAGGCTGCTCAGTGTGATATTCAAGAGGTTTTGAGGCGATTCTCTCCCTGACAATAGAAGATAATTGCTTTCGTGCTAGGACTCGATACAGTTTTCAGGAATGAAACGCCTCAGGATGCAGGAGTATTTCTTGATTGCCGCCTGTGACTGCATCTGTGTAGAATTAATGCCATCTTTTTGGGCACAGTGCCTCTTGAGATCCCTGTGGCCTCTGTCTGGTGATTGGAGTACAGAATTTATTGCCAGTTGTTGACAGAAGTTTGAGGTTAGAGATGGGTCACTGACCCAGGGGACTTCTACACTGATATATTGTTTTCTCTTGCTAATGTTCAGGCCAGCAGTCTTTATGAAAGCTATTAGTTTCTTCGCCCCGATAGCTTTTTAAGATATCTCCCCAGCAATTCTATTTTGTGGCAGATTTATGATACGTGCTGCATGATGAAATTTTATAAAAAACCTAATCGTACTTTCTACGCACATAGCACGGTGCAGGAAATTGTGTCACAGCCCACTGCTCTTATAACCATGTATAAATAGGGAGTTTACTAGACATGCATAGTAATGCACAACCTTTGTCACCTTTACAGTATTTCACCCAGTTTATTGTATTTTACCCAGACCATTAAAACCTGCTTCTGCTTTTCTTAAAGTGTCTGCACGAGGTCACTGAGGGAGTCCAGCAGCAAGGATTCCATCATTCTATCTTAAGAAATGACCCTTATCTCTGATCAAGATTGAAAAAAAATAATAGCAATCCTATCCTCTGTAATTCCATGGGTCACAAGTCATCCTGTCACACATTCCACTTCCCACCATTTTTTCCTTGATTCATCCACCTGTATCATCTCCAATCTCTTATCTCTATCCCGTATCTTCCCCCTGATCTCCAATCTTCCCTCTGGCTTTAAATGAGGAATTAAGATCATTCCCCAAGTCAATATAGTAGATACTTGTGACCCATGGAATTAGACTCAGAAGTAGTTAAGTTCACTAACACCATTATTTATATCAGTGCACATAATTCTACCCTACTTTCCTTCTGATTTAATAGCTGGATGAGTTATTACAAGGTGCTCCATATGGTCCGCATTTCGCTTTGAAGCTGCTTAGTAGCATAGTGGTTAGCACGGTACTTTACAGCTGGGTTCAACTCCAGTGTCTGTAAGAAGTTTGTACCTTCTCCCCATGACTACGTGAGTTTCCTCCGGGTGCTCCTACATTCCAAAGACATACCGGTTGCTAAGTTAATTGGTTATTGTAAATTGTCCCTTGATTAAGCTAGGGTCAAATCAGGTGATTGCTGGTTGGTGTGGTTCAAAGGGCTGAGATGTGCTGCATCTCACAAAATAAAATAAATAAACAAAATATCTTTAAATTAATCAGAATGATTTTTTGCCCAGTTTTCCTGTGCTAAACCACTAGAATGAAATTGCTCCATTAATGTGAAATCTTGCAGCTATTCTTTGTCTGCACTGGTTTAAATTATGGTGCAGTTTTCTATGTTAAGAGAAAAATTGCTTTGCAGAAATATTAAGTATTGTAAGGGAAAGGTAAAGGAGCCAATTTTTAACATCATTATAGTGCTCAATGTTGGGGGAACGTGAAGAGAGAATCCACTTGGGTCTCCAGCAAAGTAATTTAAATTGACTGTTTTTCAGAATTATCTTCCATTGATTTTAAATTGCTTTTGGATTATAGTGCAGCCAATAGAAGCATGAAAGTATTAGCACAGTTTCTGTAGATCAAAATAATAAATAGTTCACCCTTTTGCGAGGCAATCAAGCTTGCACTGGGGAGTGGCTTCAAGCAAATAATATTTGTAAAAGAAAAATATTGGAAATATGAAATAAAACCAAAATTGCTGGAAATGGAAATTGCTGGAGATAGGGTGATAGATGGGCAGATTGACAGAGATAGAGAGAAAGAAAGAGGGAGACTTGCAGAGACAGACAGAGAGAGACAGTGAGAGGAGGAGGGGGGAGAATTTGTGAGAGCAGGAGGGAGAAATAGAGCGGAGGGGAGAGAGAGAGGATGTGACAAGGAAACTGAAGCCAGCTAATGTCTAGAACAGACAGAAACGAAGGAATTATGAACCAATTGGCCTTATATCTCTGCAAAATTACTCAATTCTTTTATTAAGGTTAGAGTGATCTAAAAAATGATTTTCTTTGTTTGACCAGAGAAAGGCCTATCAACACTAGAAATCTGGAACAAAGCCAAATGAAGTGAAGTGATGCGGGAGAAACGCAGCAAGTCAGGCAACATTTAATGGTGACTCCTTTACTTCTCATGTGGAGTCACTTCAGCGGGTGCAACGGTGACTCATACTTGGGAAGTGGCTACTTTCAGAGTGACGCAAAACCTTTGAGAATGATGGTTGTCACATTGCACTGGGGGGGAGGGTCAATATTCAATAGAAAATTGCTGAATAAAGGTTATCTGGCCATTTACCTGTCGCAAAATCTTGCTGTGTTCTATTAGTCAACACAGAGTCTTGATGAACACCAGAAATAATTCTATAATGCTTACCAACAAAATATCTACCGGATTATCTTAACACTCAATCATCATATGCAAAAGTTGTGAGGCTTCCATTAAACTCAGGATTTGTGGCACACTATATTCTAAAGAAAGGATTTTACACTTTGTGGTCACTTTAATACGTACAGGAGTGGAAACCGTTGTGGTCTTCAGTTTCTGTGGTTCATCAATGGATCCCGTGTGTTGTGCATTTGGAGATATTCTTCTGCACACCACTGTTATAATGCATGGTTATTTGAGTTCCTGCCATCTTGCTGTCAGCTTGAATCAGTCTTGGCCATTCTTCTCTGATCTCTCCCATTTACAGGATGTTTTTGAACATGGAACAGCTGCTCACTGGATGTATTTTGTTCTTCGCGCCATTCTCTGTAAACTCTAGAGACTGGTGTGCTTGAAAATCCCAGAAGATCAGCCGTTTCTGAGATGCTCAAACCACCCCATCTGGCACCAACAATCATACCACAGGCAAAGTCACTTAGATCACATTTCTTCCCCATTCTGATGTTTTGGCCTGAACAATAACTGAACCTCTTGACCATGTCTGCATGCTTTTATGCATTGATTTGCTGATAAGATATTTACATTAACAAGCAGGTGTACCTAATAAAAATTTACATTCAAAGTCCTGATAGAAACCCAAAACCCTATTAACTTTGACCAAAAGCATTATTTCAAGTGTCTGCCATGAAAGGTCACTGGATAATTTATTCCATTTTCAGTTCTTGAATATCCTTGAGCACAGCTAAAATGAGCACTGCCACAAGTATAACTCTCAGTTCGGCTAGCGGCTTAATCTAGGGGAAGGCAGCCCCCAGCCCGGCCAAACTTAAGAAATCTTGTTTGGGTGGATGCTGTGCAATGTGTCCCCGTTACAAATCAGTACTACCTAGTAACAAACAGTACACAAGATGCAATTAAATGATTGAGCTTTATAATTGTTAATTTGCCTGTACGGTTAGTAAAGAAACAGAAAAAAGGGCCCGTTCTCATGAAACACTCTACTGTGCAACATTGGAGCTCATGGTTCAGTCCACTGGTTTTCCCTCGACCTCCTCCGACTGTAGCCAACCCTCAGACCCTCACTCCAAGTCCACTCATCCAGCGGTCTACCAACTCTCTCCATTCGCGTCTTCCCTCCTCATCTTTCCCCAGTAAAAGACTGCAAAATCCTTGCTCCCAGACCCACAAGAAAGACCAACATCCCTCTCGTTGGATAGCCCCACAATCCAAAACCCTGTTATCTCTAGTTATAACCCAAACGTTGCTGCTACAGAGAAACCATTACATTAGCAGTGAAACCTTACAGCGCATTCCACAACAAAGTGACATCCATCCAGAACCCATCCAGGCCATGCTCTCTTCACACTGCTGCCATTAGGCAGGATATACAGGAGCCTTAGTTACCACACCACCAAGTTCAATAACAGTAATACACTACATTTCTCCAAGGATCATCAACAACATCTCCTGCACCATCTGCATCAGCACGGGCGCACCACACGGCTGCATGCTTAGCCCCCTGCTCTACTCCTTTACACCAATGACTGTGTGGCTAAGTACAGCTCCAACACCATATTCGGGCTTGCTGATGACACCAGTGTTGTGGGCCAAACGAAAGGCAGTCATGAATCAACACACAGGGGAGAGACTGAAAATTTTACTGAGTGGTGTCATAACGACAACTTCTCACTCATTGTCAGCAAGACCAAGGAATTGATTGTAGACTTCAGGAGAGGGAAACCAAAGGTCTATGAGCCTGTCCTTGCTGGAGGGTCAGAGGTAGAGAATGTTAGCAACTTTAAATTCCTGGGTGTTACTATTTCAGAGGACATGTCCTGGGCCCAACATGTAAATACACTCGCGAGGAAAGCATGGTAACACCTCTACTTCCTTAGAAGTCTGCGGAGATTTGGCGTGTCATCAAAAACTATGATCAGCTTCTGTAGATGTGTAGTGAAGAGTGTATTGATTGGCTGCATTACAGCCTGTTATGGAAACGCCAACACCTTTGAACGGACAAGGTAGTGGACTCAGCCCAGTACATCACGGGTAAAGCCCTCTCAATTTTAGAGCACATCTACATGAAACACTGTTCTAAGAAAGCTGCATCCATCACCAAAGAACCTCACCACCCAGACCATGCTCTTTTCTCGGGTAGAAGGTACAAGAGCCTGAGGACTTGCACCACCAGGTTCAAGAACATTTACTACACCTCAACCATCAAGCTCTTGTACGAAAGGGGATAACTACACTCACTTGCCCATCCATTGAGATGTTCCCACAACCAATGATCCCACTTTAAGGATTCTTTATCTTGTTATTTTATGTTCCCGTTATTTATTGCTTTTTTTTGCATTTGCATAGTTTATTGTCTTCTAACTGATCTTTCAATGATCCTGTTATACTTACTATTCTATAGATTTGCTGAGTATGCCCACAGAAAAATAAATCTCAGGATTGTATGTGGTGACATATATGTACTCTGATAATAAAAATTTACCTTGAACTTTGAACCTTATTGTGTTGGGGGAGGCTTGTGAGTTTCTGAGATCCCAAGAACAATGCACTCTGGTGTTTAGCTATTAAGTACTTAGCTCATGGTGGTAAGGTCAAGGGGGGGTGGGGGGGGGAGTCCAGACAAAGTGCAATCCAACCAAGATCGCAACAGAGGAGCTGGCGGAAGATGATGATCACAACGGCAATGAGGGTGGAGGAAGGCTGCAGCAGTGAAGGGTCGCCGGTCATCTTGGATTCTATGCCACCGGACCCTGACCCAGATCTGTCAAGGACCGCTTGGTGGTTGCCTGTGTATCAGTCTCCCCAGGTTAAACAAGGTCTCACACGGGCATTCTCTATTAAGAGAATCCATCCTAACACTTATAGTCGTGTGCATCCCAGATCAGCCGCAAGCAACTCACGAATAGACAACCCCTTTGGAGAACATCATACTCGACTCAAGAGTTTGCACTACTATTACCCTACAACCATCAGGCTCCTGAATCAGTGAGGGAAACGTCACTCATCTCAGCTCTGAACTGATTCCACAACCATAGAACAGGGATTCTAAACCTGGGGTCCAAGGACCCTCAGTTCATGGTAGGGGTCCAGGGCATAAAAATGCTTGGGAACTCCTGCAATGGGCTCACTTCCAAGGACTGTACAATTTGTTCTCAGTATTTTTTAAACTTCCTTTTGTACAATTGGTCTTCTGCTGCACATCAGTTGTTTGTCAGTCTTTATGTATAGATTTTCATAAATTCTACTGTATTTACTTTCCTGTAAATGCCTCCAAGAAAAAGAATCTCAAGCGAGTACATGGTGATGTATACAATGCACACTTTGATAATAAATCTACTTTGAGTTTGGTTTTTCAAAATTTGCACAGACACCTGATAGTAGTTGAAAAAATAGGGCTGTTGAAGAGAAGCAGATTATAAAGATACAAATTTTAAATGAAAGCAGATGTACCTGGTAATATTCCTGAGATTGTTTCCTAAATTCATTTGAATCATTCTGAGCTACTGCAACAACAATCTCCGAGCTCCTGTCCAATCCTTTCATGGTATTCACAAACTCCATTGGGCTGTTTCGGACAGCATCATCCCTGTGATTTTTAAAAAAATCATTGATCCATCAAACCCTAATCTGCCAGCAAAGACTTTTATTAAAATAATAATCACAAGAACTTCAACCAGGAATATTGGAAAAATGAACTTGTCACTTATAACCAGCTAAATTTGAAATCTATGACATCTGACATTTCCCTTTCTATGACATTCAAAACACAAATGAAAATACTATCATTTAGAATGCTCGACGCATTTCATAGAAAGAGAAATGGCTCATATTACCATTGGTCTGTTCACTTCAAAGAATAATATATTAGCACAGTGGTTAGGAGTAATTCAGAAGAGTTTCTTCCCTTTCATGATCTGATTTCTGAATGGACAATGTATCCATGAGCACTAACTCACTATTTTTTCAAATATTGCTCTCGTTTTGCGCCACTTATTTAATTTAATATTAAAATATATTTTATTGTAATTCTTTGTTATTTTAGAATGTATTGCACTGTACTGCTGCCACAGAACAACAAATTTCACAACATACGCCAGTGATATTAACAAACAAGAGGAAATCTGCAGATACTGGAAATCCAAGCACACACAAAATGCTGGAGGAACTCAGCAGTATATGCCACAATATTCCATTATGTATCACAGAACTCCACAATATACGCCAGTGATATTAAACCTGATTCTGTTGATATAATCAACGTAATTGGCAGTGATCATCCAACACACGTACTCAGTCATCTGAAGAGGATCGTTGACATACGTATGGACAATTGGACGGAGGTCGTAAATTCCACTGACAAGCAATGCACCTGTGGAGATATCAAACACGTTTCTATATTGTTTCCATCAGAAAGTGACCGCAGTGAAAATACGCAAGACAGGGTTAGTAAATTTGCAATTACACTACAGCAGGCAGTGATGCTGACAGTAAAGAAGGCTATCCGGATTTACAAAGGGAACTTGGTCAACTGAGTAAGTAAGCCCAAAAATGGCAAATGGATTTTCATTCAGCTAGGTGTGAGGTGTTACATTTTGGGAAGATGAATGAAGGTACCTGTGGTGTATTCAATGTTTTGATATTTTTTTTGTAATTTATATTGTATTGAAGTTCATCATCAAACATTTCCATAAAATGTATTTCAGACATTGTACATATATATCCTATAATCATATGTATCATAAATCTCCACAAAGTATTTATCTGAGGTTTACACTTATAGAAAAGAGCAGAAAGAAAAAACAAGCAAAAGGGAAAAAACTATATACAAGTAGGGAGTGATTTTTTTTACAACATATTCATTGATTTGTGAGAATAAAATCAGGCCTATGAGGCATTATGTAGTTAAGCTGTAACAATTTGATTCATACTGGGAAAATTTTGATAATATTTAAGCCGGCTGATGGTATAGCGGCATCTGCACCAGATTTCCAGGCGAGTGGTCCTGGGTTCGAACCTGGCCGGCTCCTTCCCTTGCACACTTTCCATCCTTGATGGGTTGAGCGTCAACTGGGCCTCAGTAAAAAAAAACAGACAAGATTGCCGCCTGCTGCGCCAAAAGGCTGGGAGAGGAATAACAACTCTTATATTGATTGCTTAAGCGCTCTTGGTCATTTAAATAATTAATTACAGGTTATATGTTTAAATATGTAAATTGTATACTACCACCTGATACGTGTATGTCTCGCTTAAAGTAAACTCAAAGTCAGACCTGCATTTTGGACTCTTGTATCTTCCTTTGAATTAGTTTAATGTTTTGAAGTTACAAAACATAACAGCAGGACTTTCACAATTGAAGGTAGGTGTTGTGCATTTAATATTTAAATAATATTTGAGTAATCTTGTATATATATATATATATTGTTTGATTAAGTACTCTTGTTCATATAAATATTACAGGTTATATGTAAAAATACATTAATTCCATATGTTGTCACATGATACATGCGCATCTTGCTTAAAGTAAAAGACAAAAGTTACACCCATATTTTCGGACTTCCCTGTCTTCCTTTGAATTTAGTTTAAAGTTTTGAAGTTACAAAACTTAACAGTAAGGCTCTGGGGAACTGTTGTAGAACAGAAGGAACAAGGAGTACAAGAACATAGTTCCCTGGAAGTGGTGTTGTAGGTAGACAGGGCAATGGAGAACGCTTTTGGTGCACTGGCCTTCATCAGTCAGGGTGCTGAGTGTAGAAGTTAGGATGTATGTTACGCTGCAGTTGTACAACACTTTGGTGAGGCCTCACTTGCAATGTTTTTCTCTCTCTTTCTGCCCATCACTCTGCCTGTTCTCCATCTCCCTCTGGTGCTCCCCTCCCTCTTTCTTTCTCCCGAGGCCTCCTGTCCCATGAACCTTTCCCTTCTCCAGCTCTGTATCACTTTCGCCAATCACCTTTCCAGCTCTCAGCTTCATCCCACCCCCTCCGGTCTTCTCCTATCATTTCACATTTTCCCCTCCCCCTCCTACTTTCAAATCTCTTAACTATCTTTCCTTTCAGTTAGTCCTGACGAAGGGTCTCGGCCCGAAACGTCGACAGTGCTTCTCCCTATAGATGCTGCCTGGCCTGCTGCGTTCCACCAGCATTTTGTGTGTGTTGCTTGAATTTCCAGCATCTGCAGATTTCCAAGTGTTTGCTTTTGGAATGTTGTACTCAGGTCTGGTCACCATATTATAGAAAAGATGCCATAAAGCTGGAAGTAGAGCACAGGAGATTTATGAAGCTTGTATCAGGACTCAAGGGACTGAGTCAGAGGAGGTGGTTGAGTAGGTTGGGTCTCTTTTCATTGGAGTGAAGGAGGGTAAGGGGTGATCCCATAGAAGTTTATAAGATGGTGATGGGTATAGAAAAGGTCAATATGCATCGTCTGCTCCCCAGGTCTGCGCAATCAAGAGCTGCAGAGCATAGGTTGAAGGTGAGAGGGAAAGGATTTAATAGGAACCTGATGGGCAATATTTTTACCAGTATAATGGAATGATCTGCCAGAGGAAGTGGTTGAGGTGCTTACTTTAACAGTTGAAAGATTGGGCAGGAAGCGTTTAGACTGTAAACCTTAGAGGGATTTGGGTCGAATGCAGGTAATTGGAACCAGCTTAGATGGGACTCTTGGTCAGCATGGATCAGTGGGATAAAAGATTTGTTTCTGTGCTGTAGTTCCCTATGACCTACTGCATAGTAATAATCCACTAGAAGCATCAGCAAACTTTAGGCTTACACAGATCTTGGTCAGTTACATAAATCATCAAAGCTTGGGTGTAGTGTATGTTGTGTACTAAATGTGTCGGCACCAAAAACACATAATCATTGAGCAAACACGAGGAAATCCGCAGATGCTGGAAATTCAAACAGCAACACACACAAAATGCTGAGAGAACACAGCAGGCTAGGCAGCATCTATAGGGAGAAGCGATGTCGACGTTTCGGGCCGAGACCCTTCGTCAGGAGTAATAATCATTGAGTATTGCCCAATTTCTTGAGTACAAAGTTCAAAGTAAATTTATTATCGAAGTGTGGCAACCCACTTTCTGCGCAGGCGAACCGTCTCCCAAATAGCCAGCGCGCCGGGGGGAGACTTTAGTAATGTATCTCTGACGTCATTTCCGCCCGGAGAGGGTGAGCGCTAGGGATTAACTGCCAGCGCTGCGAAGTTTGAATAAACTAATCTCGAAACAACTTACTGACTGTGTGTCGTTATTTCAGCGCAGTGTGTAGCACATCGCTGCATTGGTGACCCCGACAGTCCAAACGGGATTTGGACCAAAGATGACCAACTCTTCATCTGTTCACACAGTTTCGCTAAAACTGCTGACTTTCTGGACGCTGCGACCACGCGTGTGGTTTAGCCAAGCAGAAGTCCAGTTCCAGATTCGGCAGATATCCTCTGATTCCACACGTTACTACCACATAGTGAGTGCCCTTGACCAGCAGACGGCCGCCCAGGTTGCGGATTTCATACAGTCACCCCCGGAAGAAGGCAAATATGAAGCATTCAAGGCGCTGCTCATTGGGACCTTTGGCCTCTCATGGAGTGAGCAGGGTACCCGCCTGCTTCACCTGGACAGTTTGGGAGACAGGCTGCCATCAGCATTGATGAACGAGATGCTGTCCCTGGCTGACGGACACAAGCCCTGCCTCATGTTCGAGCAAGCGTTCCTCGAGCAACTGCCTGAGGACATACATCTGCTGCTGGCCGACGCAGATTTCAGCGACCCCCGGAAGGTGGCGGCCCGGGCAGACGTGCTGTGGAAAGCCAAGAGGGAGAGCGTAGCATCCGTCGGTCAGATTACCAGGCCACACGTCCAACAGCAGACCAGACCAGGCCCGGCGGGGGGCGCACACATCACAGAGGCAGGAGTGAGGAGGCCAGTGAACAGTGGTGTTTCTACCACCAGCAGTGGGGCACATTGTCGCCCGCCCTGCAAGGGCCAGGGCCAGCTGCTGCTAATGACTATGGCAGCTGGCCACCAGGACAGCCTCTTGTACGTCTGGGACAAACAGGCGGGACGCCACTTCTTGGTCGACACCGGAGCGGAGATCAGCGTCTTGCCCCCGACGGGGTACGACACCCGCAACAGGAAGCCAGGACCCACCCTGAGGGCCGCAAACGGCAGCACGATACGGACCAATGGCACCCACACAGTGCAGCTGCAGTTCGGCACCAGCCGGTTCACGTGGGACTTCACAATGCCCGCAGTGGCCCAACCACTCCTGGGGGCGGACTTCTTGCGAGCTCACAGCCAGCTGGTCGACTTGCAAGGGAAAAGACTGATACATGCTGAGACTTTCCAGACGTTCTCCCTGGGTGAAGCAAAGTTGCCGGCCCCACACCTGGACTCCAACACGCTGTCAGACAACGAATTCACCAGAATCCTGGTGGACTTCCCATCGATTCTGGCACCGCAGTTCACAGCAGCCATGCCCAGACACGGGGTACAGCACCACATCCCGACCCAGGGACCACCCCTCCACACCCACACATGAAGGCTCCCCCCCAGAAAAGCTCCACCTGGCGAAGGAGTTCAAGCGGATGGAGGAATTGGGGATCATACGGCGGTCTGACAGCCCATGGGCCTCCCCCCTGCACATGGTGCCCAAAGCAACAGGGGGCTGAAGACCATGCGGCGACTACTGCAGGCTGAACGAGGCTACAACACCGGACCGTTACCCTGTGCCGCACATTCAGGACTTTGCAGCAAACCTGCACGACGCACGGATCTTCTCCAAGGTAGACCTCGTACAGGGATACCATCAAATCCCGATGCATCCGGACGATGTACCCAAAACGGCACTCATCACCCCTTTCGGCCTTTTCGAGTTCCTCCGCATGCCATTCAGCCTAAAGAATGCTGCACAGACATTTCAGCGGTTAATAGACGCGGTGGGACGCGACCTGGACTTCACTTTCATCTATTTGGACGACATCCTCAAAGCCAGCAGCAGTCGTCAGGAGCATCTGTCCCACCTCCGTCAACTCTACGCCCGACTGAGTGAATACAGCCTCACAATTAACCCGGCCAAGTGCCAGTTCGGTCTCGATACCATCAACTTCCTGGGCCACAGGATTACCAAAGACGGGGCAACACCTCTGCCCACCAAGGTAGATGCAATCCGCCACTTTGCCTGGCCCAACACGGTCAAAGGCCTGCAGGAGTTCGTTGGTATGGTGAACTTCTACCACTGTTTCCTCCCCTCAGCAGCCCGTATCATGCACCCTTTGTACACCCTGATGTTGGGTAAAGGCAAGGACATTACTTGGGACAAGGAGGCTGGGGTCACTTTCGTTGAAGCCTAGGAAGCCTTGGCAGATGCCGCGATGCTGATGCACCCCAGAACGGATGTTCCGACCGCCCCCACGGTGGATGCATCCGACACAGCAGTCGGTGGGGTGCTGGAGCAGCTCATCGAGGGGCGCTGGCAACCCCTGGCGTTCTTCAGCAAGCACCTACGACCACCCGAACTCAAGTACAGTGCTTTCGACCGGGAGCTGTTGGCACTGTTCCTGGCAATCCGGCATTTCAGGTACTTCTCAGAAGGCAGGCCGTTCACCGCGTTCACGGACCACAAACCGTTGACCTTCGCGTTCACGAAGGTGTCCGATCCCTGGTTGGCTTGCCAGCAGCGACATCTGTCCTACATCTTGGAGTACACGATGGACATCCAGCATGTCTCGGGGAAGGACACCTTCGTGGCGGATGCACTCTCCAGACCAGCTGTCCAGGCCCTGTCCCTGGGGGTGGACTATGCAGCACTGGCGGAGGCGCAGCAGGCAGACGACGAGATGCTCAGCTACAGGACCGCAGTCTCGGGTTTGCAGCTGCAGGACTTTCTCATAGGCCCAGGTGATAGGACCCTCCTGTGCGACGTGGCTACCGGCCAACCTTGCCCCATCGTCCTGGCAGCCTGGAGGCATCGGGTTTTCAACTCCATACACGGTTTGGCGCACCCATCTATCAGGACAACCGTTCGGCTGGTCTCCAGCAAGTTTGCGTGGCACGAACTTCGCAAGCAGGTCAGTGAATGGACCAGAATGTGCGCGCAGTGCCAAACAGCCAAGGTGCAGCGGCACACTAAAGCCTCGCCGCAGCAGTTCGAACCCACCCACCGGAGGTTTGACCACATTCATGTGGATATCGTGGGCCCCCTACCAGTGTCCCGAGGAGCGCGGTACCGCCTAACTATGGTAGACCGGTTCACAAGATGGCCAGAGGTGGTCCCGCTCACCGACACATCTGCCGATTCCTGCGCCCGAGCACTGATCGCAACCTGGATAGCACGCTTCGGGGTACCGGCCCACATGACCTCCAACAGAGGCGCCCAGTTCACCTCCGGCCTGTTGGGAATGCAGCTGCACCACACAACTGCCTACCACCCTGATGCACCATCAATAACTCACACTGAGACGTAAGGCGAGATTATCGGCTTTTATTGACTGGAAGAAGGAACCAGGAGTGAGTGTCTATCATACAATGTCTTGGAGACTGAGGCCGAGCGTCAGGCCTCAGATCTCCTTTATACAGGGGCCTGTGGGAGGAGCCACAGGAGCAGTCAGCAGGGGGCGTGTCCAGACAGGCACATAGTTCACCACACACCCACAGTCGAACAGACTGGTGGAACGCTTCCACTGTCACTTGAAGTCGGCTCTCATGGCCCACCTGAGAGGACCTAACTGGGTGGATGAGCTTCCCTGGGTCCTGCTTGGAATTCGTACAGCGACCAAAGAGGATCTGCACGCCTCGTCAGCCGAGTTGGTGTATGGCGCACCCCTGGCCGTCCCAGGAGAGTTCATACCAGCCCCAAGGGGGCACGAGGAAGAACCCGCAGCAGTCCTGGACAGGCTATGCGGAAGGCTCGGCAACCTGGCCCCCGTACCAACTTCACAGCACAGACGGACCCCGACCCATGTACCCAAAGACCTGCAAAACTGTAAGTTTGTGTTTGTACGAAGGGGCGGACACCGGGCACCGCTACAGCGGCCGTACGAGGAGCCGTTCAAGGTGATCAACAACAACGGGTCCACATACGTTCTGGACATTGGGGGAAAGAGGAGGTTTTCATGGTTGTCCGACTCAAACCAGCCCATATATGTGGACTTGGCGCAGCCGGTCAAGGTTCAGGCACCGCAGCCCAGAGGCAGACCTCCCAAACAGAGGCTGATCCAGACTGTGGACATTGGGGGGGGGGTATCGCCGGTTCTGGGGGGGGGTTATCTGGCAACCCACTTTCTGTGCAGGCAAACCGGCTCACAAATAGCAAGCGCGCAGGGGGAGACTTTAGTAATGTACCTTCGACGTCATTTCCGCCCGGAGAGGGCGGGCACTAGGGATTTAAATGCTAGCACAGCAAAGTTTGAATAAACTAGTCTCAAAATGACTTACCGACTGCGTGTCGTTATTTCAGCGCTGTGTGTAGCACATCGCTACAAAAGTACATATATGTCACCATATACAACCCTGAGATTTGTTTTCTTGCAAGAAAATCCACTCTATCCAAGAAACATAATAGTATCAATGAAAGACCGTACCCAACAGGACAGACAAAATGTGCAGAAGACAGCAAATTGTGCAAATATAAAGAAAAATACATTTTCAAAAAGAATAAATAAATAGTAAATATCGAGAACATGAATGAAGAGTCCTTGAAAGTGAGTCTGTAGGTTGTGGAAACATTTGAATGACAGGGCAAGTGAAGTTTAGTGAAGTTATACCTTCCGGTTCAAGAGCATGGTGGTTGAGGGGTAACAACTGTTTCTAAAACTGGTGGCATGGGCCCTGCGTTTCCAGCACTTTCCTTCTGATGGCGGCAGCAAGAAAGCAAATTGAGTAAAAGAGTAAGCTGAACCTCACATCACAGCGCTAAACAGTATTGCACCCATATTGTACTGTCTTAGTACTTTTATTTTTGTATGCTGTAGCACTTACTTTTTATTCACAGTTATTTTGTAAATAACACTATTCTTTTCACTTCTGGTTAGATGCTAATTGCATTTCATTGGCTTTGTATCTGTACTCGGCACAATAACAATAAAATTGAATCTAATCTAATCTAATATTATTAAGCCTGAAGCATAGACCTATCTTTTAGACCCAGTGGAAATCTTCACCGTTTATTCATATTTTATTCAGCTTTTGCTCATTTCTGGTGTTGGCCAGGCAGTTTCATCAGAAATTCTTCAAAGGTCATCTTAAAGTACATTGTGTTCTATTTCATTTTTAAGATAGTACTATTCCTTATGTAATTAAAGGAAAATTTGAAGCATATCATGGTTTTTATTTGACCAGAGAAGACTTGTTTCTGACATTGCATTACCAAAATAGAAACTCCATTCCCAGCAGTGACATCACTCAATTCTAATGTGCAAAGTGTTGATTAGAAAGACACAAAAGATGGGAGGAACAGGAGAAAAAGATTGCCTGAACTTGATAGTGTTTTATGAGTGACAAGATGAAAATCAGTTCCTGTGAACCTTCCTGTTATTCAAACTGAATTAATTGAAAGTTAGACAACAACATTTAAATTAAAGTGAAGGAATTCAGTACTTGCCTTTTATATTAGGTGATACACTGTACTCTGCCCAGTCTGTGCATAGCACCATAGCTCCTAGATGTGCACCCGCAGAATGCCCACAGATGTAAACACTGAAAGACATTCCAAAGGGAAAACTCACAAAATTCTCTCCTCTCCTCCCTTCCTGTATAGAAAATGTTATCCAGAAAGCAGTGAAATTGCAATTTTCCCTCCTGAAATAAGGTCAGCTTCTCTGCCATTAACCCACCGTGAAAATGCACTGCACCTTGTTCTGCTGTTTGGATGGACATATTTTAGCGAATGTGAAGCTCAGACCTGGCCCCCTTATTCTTTACTCCTAACAGCTAAAACATATTCTCGGGAATTGACCAAATTCTCTTCACCAGAAAGAATTAGCCACAATTCCTCCCTTTCCATGTGTTCCACAGCATGTTTTCCAATGGAAAAAAATCCCAATGAACAAATGAACATTTCCTTGAACTTAATTCTTCATGGTTATTAAAGGCTAGCTGGAAAATGCATAATTTGTTCATCAGCTTAACACTGACCAATTTAAGCCTTAATGTTTTACAGAAAACACAACCCTCAGCTTAATCAAATACTTCTGATAAATGTAACCATAAGACCATAACATATAGGAGCAGAATTAGACCATTTGGCCCATTGAGTCTGCTCTGCCATTTCATCATGGCTGAGCCAATTTTTCTCTCAGCACCAATCTCTTGCCTTCACCCCAATCTCTTGCCTTCACCCCATATCTCTTGCCAATCAAGAATCTATCAACCTCTGCCTTAAATATATATAAAGGCTTGGCCTCCACAGCTGCCTGAGGCAAAGAATGCCACAGATTCACCACTCTCTGGCTAAAGAAATTCCTCCTCATCTCTGTTCTAAATGAACACTCCTCTATTTTGAGGCCGTGTCCTCTGGTCTTAGACACAGCCACCATAGGAAACACCCTTTCCAATCCACTCTCGAACTCTTTCACCATTCAATGGGTTTCAATGAGGTTACCTCTCATTCTTCTGAATTTTAATGAATACAGGTCCAGAGCCATCAGACACTCTTCATATGACAAGCCATTCAATCCTGGAATCACTTTCGTGAACCTTCTCCAGTTTCAGCACATCCTTTCTAAAATAAGGGGCCCAAACCTGCTCGCAACACTCCAAGTCAGGCCTCACCGGTGATTTATACAATTTCAACATTACATCTTTGTTCTTCTATTCTAGTCCTCTTGAAATGAATGCTAAGGTTGCATTTGCCTTCCTCACCACAGACTCAACCTGCAAATTAACCTTTAGGTAATCCTGCACAAGGACGCTGAAATCCCTTTGCACCTCAGTTTTTTTTTGTATTTTCTCTTCACTTAGAAAATAGTTAACCCTTTCATTTCTCTATCAATGTGCATGACCATACACTTCCCATTTCTTTGCCCAGTCTCCTAATCTGTCTAAGTCCTTCTGTAGCCCCTCTACTTCCTTAGAACTACCTTCCACTCTACCTATCTTCATATTGTCTGCAAAATTTGCAACAAAGCCATCAATTCCATCATCCAACGCATTGACATAAAACGTAAAATTGGTCCCAACACAGACCCCGGGGAACACCACTAGTCACTGTGGAACACAATCAGCCAAGAAAGGCTCCCTTCGTTCCCACTCTTTGCCTCCTGCCAATCAGCCACTGTTTTATCCATACTCAAATCTTTCCTGTAATACTATGAGCCCATAGCTTGTTAAGCAGCCTCATGTGTGGCACCTTGCCAAAGGCCTTCTGAAAATCCAAGTACACAACATCAACCAATTCTCCTTTGTCTATCCTGTTTGTTATTTCTTCAAAGAATTCCAACAGATTTATAGACAAGATTTTCCCTTGAGGAAACCATGCTGACTATGGCCTTTTTTATTATGAGCCTCCAAGTACCCTGAGACCTCATCTTTAATAACCAACTGCAACATCTTCCCAGCCAGTGAGGTCAAACTAACTGGCCTATAGTTTCCTTTCTTCTGCCTCTGTCCCATCTTGAAGAGTGGAGTGACGTTTGCAATTTTCCAGTCTTCTGAAACCATTCCAGAGTCTAGTGATTCTTGAAACATCATTACTAATGCCTCCACGATTTCATCAGCCACCTCTCTTAGAACTCTGGGGTGTACCCCATCTGGTCTGAGTGACTTTTCTACCTTCAGACCTTTCAGTTTCCCCAGAACCTTCTTGCTGGTTATGGTAACTTCACACACTCTAAGTCCCCTGACACCTGTAACTTCTCTAAGCAGAGTCTGACCCTTTGTATTCTTCCTATCAATATTGTGTTGCTTCACACTGTACTACACTTAAGACAATTTACTGCTGACACACTAATCCTACATGTTTACGTTTGACGATCCAAATGGACTCTTGCGAAACACCACTTACCACTGTTACCAGCTACCTTTAATCCCCCACCCTGTTGATTTTTCCAAGTCTTATAGCTATGAAGTTCTAGTTCTGTCTCACCTCATACCAGAATATTGCTGCGTGATGTAGGCCACACTACGACGGACCTGAGACACAATTAAGTCCATGTTACCTGAAAATGGAGGGAAAAAAAATGTCTTTTTTATTAAATTGAAACAGTAGGCTTCAAAACAGTGGGAAAATACTTACATTTTTGAAACAAAGATAAACAGTCAAAGAGTTTCTTAATGTGAAAAAATGAAAGGCATCAGACTCTGGAAGAAAATTAATTTACAGAACCATGGAGAAAGAGCAGGATGTTGTGACTGAAGAAATTTCTGTTCAGGGAGCTGGTCTTTGCAAGAACAATTCAATGATTCTATGAAAATAAAATATATATCCCCAAGGTGCTGTTGTCCAGCACATAAACAAATCTCTTGTAATAGCCCCACACTAGAGTTTGGAGCTTTTGTTTTTAAAGTTCAATGGCCCCTTTATTGGACTCGTTTAAAGTGGAAGTAGAGATTTTGCACGCAGAATCTTTTGAACATGGTTGTAATAAGCATTGTAAAATGTTTATGAAATAATTACAATAAAACTCATCAGAAATAATGGCAGTAAAGGCAATAAAGGGAGAAAACCAATAGAATTGAAGCTTAATTTTAACTTTTATTGCCTGAGTTAATCTTTTACAACAACATAACTACTGGCAAATATTTGGTATCTACGCCCCTGTGCTATGTGTGGTTTTAAAATCAGCAGCAAAGTGCTGCAAGATAAACGTTTAAAATACAGAACATAACAATATAAAAATCCCATGAAAAATGTGGAATTTCCTTCTCCATTAAGAGTCTGAATTGGACTTACCTTTTGGTGCCAGTACGTAGTCAATGACAACAATGATTACTCCAGCTTTAACCAGTGGAGGCACCATGAAACCAGACAAGTCTTTGCTATGAAAAAGTGATGTAGATTTAATTAAATGTTTTGTTTATTTTTGGTATTAGCAAATGTCAACTACATTAGTGTTGGATACACTACATTACCAGCTGTTCCATAAGGGTGCCATTCCCAGAATTAAGTCATCTCTTATAGTGAATAAATCCATTACCATCTTAGATTTTACCCATGCCAGTTTGATTGGGGCGGCACAGTAGCCTAGTCATTAGATAACACTTTACAGTACCAGCCACCCAGGTTCGATTCCCACCGCTGCCGGTAAGGACGCTCTCCCCGTGGCCACGTGGGTTTATTCTGGGTGCTCTGGTTTCCTCCCACAGTCCAAAGGCATGCTGGTTGGTAGGTTAATTGGTCATGGTAAGTTGTTCTATGATTAGGAAGGATTAAATCGGGATTCCCATGCAGCATACCTAGAAGGGGGAATGGCCTATTCTGCACTGTTGCTAACTAAATAAATAGATAGATATATTGAAATTATTCTTATTTCACTTTAGTCCCATGTAACACAACTTCTTCTCTATTTAAGATTTTGACTTTGATTAATACTTAAAATTGATTCTCTTCGAGCACTTAATGTGTGTTTCTTCAATTTTCAGCATCTGCAGAATCTCTTGTGTTTATTTTTAACTGGGACTAACATTTTTAATTTTCATGCCTGTTTGAAATCCTGATGGTTTGTCATCTGGTTCACTCATTAGTCCACTGTGTGCAAAGTTTCACCAACTTCCTCCATTAATTAAAAAGCATCCTCCAAAATAGTTGTATCTACAGTGACAAATCCATTTTAACACACAAAAAATGCCTGAGGAACGCAGCAGATCAGGCAGTATCTATGAAAATTAATAAGCAGTCAATGTTCCTGCTGACACTCTTCATCAGGATGAAATATCGACTCTTCTTTCCTCTCCATAGATGCTCCCTGACCTGCTGAGTTCCTTCAGCATTTTATGTGTGTGTTGCTCTGGATTTTAGGCATCAGCAGAATCTCTTGTGTTTATAAAAAAAAAAATTGGTTGTTTTCAAACTGCTGCTTTTTATTTCCACTATCCTATCACTTGCAGAAGATTGCTGACAGAGCAGCTGCAAATTTTCCTGAGACTTTCCTCAATCTCTTGATCTATTTCACTTTACAAATGTAGAAATGTGATCCAAAAAGAACTTTTAGTTGCCAAAGTGTGACTGCTTAATTTATAAACACAAGAGATTCTACAAATGCTGGAAATCCAGCAAACACACGCAGAATACTGGAGGAGCTCAGCAAGTCAGGCAGCATCAATGGAGAGGAATAAACAATTGACATTTCAGGCCGACACCCTTCATCAAGACTGATAATCTAGATCAGGGGTTCTTAACTGAGGGTCCATGTATAGATTCCAGAGGGTCTGTGAACTTGGATGGAAAAAAATTTACATCTTTATTTTCACTAACCTGTAACTGAAATTTAGCATTTCCTGCAATTACGAATGTAGGCAACAAACTACAGTAGTATTAGCTGTATCTGTGGCTTTGTCACCAATACAAATCACAGATATTTTCATATCACAATTTTCAATTGTTACAAATATCTCAAAGTATCATTTACGGCACACTCATCACTACTTTGAAATTAGGGTAGTTATTAGACCTGCCACTATATGTAGATATCGAATGTATAGCCTTGTTTTTATTGCATTAATACAGAAGCATATATATATATATATATATATATATATATATATATATATATATACAATATCACTAATTTTTTGAAATACAAACATTTGTAATTTGATAAGTATACTTCAATATAATTGGCTTCTTTTGTATTTTAATTTCATAGATTTAAATACATTATTTTGAGAAGGACCATCAGATTCACTGGACTGCCAAAAGGGTCCATGGTTAAGAACCCCTGATCTAGATATTCTAGACATTAGTATCTTGTTTTTATTACTCCCTTTGAAACTCTCTCTCTCTCTCTCTCTCTCTCTCTCTCTCTCTCTCTCTCTCTCTCTCTCTCTCTCTCTCTCTCTCTCTCTCTCTCTCTCTCTCTCTCTCTCTCTCTCTCTCTCTCTCTCTCTCTCTCTCTCTCTCTCTCTCTCTCTCTCTCTCTCTCACTCTCTCACTCTCTCACTCTCTCACTCTCTCACTCTCTGACTCTCTCTCGCTCAGCAGGCCAGGCAGCATTCATGGAAAAGAGCACAGTCGATGTTTCAGACCGAGACCCTTCATCAGGAATGCTGCCTGGCCTGCTGAGTTCCTCCAGCATTTTGTGTGTGTTGCTCTGGATTTCCAGCGTCTGCAGGCTTTCTCTTGTTTATGATTGGAACCATGTGGTGTTGCTCCTCCAACTTGAGTATGGCCTCTTTGTGGCAGTAGAAGAGGCCATGGACCAACATGACAGAATGGGAATAGAAAGTCAAATTGAATTGGGTGGCCACTGGGAAATTCCACCTTTAATAGCGGTCAGAGCTGGACAAAGTTGCCTCCAATATATATTGGGTCTCACCGATGCAGAGGACGCGACACCAGGAGTACCAGATACAGTCGTAGCATTACTGAGGCAAGTTTGTGCAGGGAAATGTTTAAATCGTAGAGAAGGGGAGCAGGATGTGCAGAATATTCCTGTTCTGATGAAAATTCATTGACGTGACATTTCAACTCAGTTTATTTCTCCACAGATCCTGCTGACCTGCTGATAGTTTTCTCCAATTTCTGTTTAATTTAAAATTTCAAGCATCTGCTGTAGTTCGCCTTTGAACACCAGTATCATTGTAACTAATCTCAGTGTCTGATCACCACAGCACCAGTTAGTGACAGCTAAACACAATAAAAGGATTACTTTTAAGCGTTCCTTTGTTTATTGCACTGTAACCATAGTACAAAAGGACTGAAGAATCCATTGTGGTTCTTATTTCCCCCCTCCCTCACTCACCTCTCACTCAAAAAGGCATAGCAAAGGAAGTGGACCTCCAAGAGGATCACAATCTTGTTGTGGTTTGGAGGCTTGCGCGCCTCAATGACCCGGAGAGCTGTGCTGGCTGGAGTCAGGGCTTTATGCTTTGGCTCTTGTTGGAGTCATCCATGCCAAACAGGTCAAAGGGCAGAGGCCAGACTAAGAGTGGTCCACCAGTCCTCCAGGTTTGGGGGTTCAGCTCAGAGCTAACAACTCTGACCGGTAAAATAAAACTGTTATGGAAACAACAATGGAGAACCCTACTTCTGAGTGGCCGAGGACAGGGACAGACGGAGGACCTTCATTGTTGCCTTAAATGCCAGAGGTAATAATGGGCAGTAAGAGAGCAAAGGAAGTGGACATACAGTAGCACAAGAGATTCTGCAGATGCCGGAAATCCAGAGTAGCGCATACTAAATGCTAGAGGAACTTGGCAGTCAGGCTGTATCTGGGGAAATGGATGAAGTGTGGACCACCGCCCTCCGGTATATGATGGGCCTGACCAATGGCTGCACTGGGAGCACCAGATAAAGCAACAGCATTATTTTGGCATGTTTGGGTAGGGAATTGTTTAAATTGTAGGGAAAGGGGGAAAGATAAACAGAATATGCACCATCAGTAGTTTTTTTTCATTGGGATGGGAAAGGAAGGGGGGAAGAAGCCGTAATAAAGTGGGGGGACAGGAAGCAGTACTAGTTAGAAGATGATGGGTAAAGCCAGGTGGGTGGGGGAGGGGTGAAGTAAGAAGCTGGGGGTGATGGGTGGAAAAGGTAAAAGAGCAGTAGAAGGAGGAATCTGATAGGAGAGGAGAGTGGACCTTGGGAGAAAGGGAAGGGGGAGGGAAAAGGCAGGTGAGGAGAAGAGAAAAGTTAAGAGTGGAGTCAGAATTGGGAATGGATGAGGGAGGGTTGAGTTACTAGAAGTGAGAGAAATCAATGTTCATGTCATCAGGTTGGAGGCTACCCGGACACGATATGAGGTGTTGCTCCTCCAGCCTGAGAGGGGACATACTGCATCAATTTTATTAGCTGGAAGAGAAAGCACTATCAGCAGCAAGAGACCACCATGCATCATCCTGGAGACTGAGGGAGGAGCAGTGCCTCCAATTGCCTTTATACAGGGGTTTGTGGGAGGAGCCACAGGAGCAGTCAGCAGGGGGGCATGTCCAGACAGGTATAATGTAGTTCACCACACATACAGAACATTGGCACTGACTGAGCAGATGGATGAGACTGTGTATATACAAATGCAGCACTGTCTTTCAGAACTCACCTCAGCATCTGCCAATACCCCCCGTGAAAGTAGATGAGCAGAGCCGAAGCTGCAATATTAAAAGGAAATTAGAGTTAGAGGCCCATTTTTCCAGGCCTTTTATCTCTATGCACCAAGAACTGCAGTGGACTAGAGAGCTCTACAACAGGTGGCCAAAACTGCCCAATGCATCCCCAGCACCAGCCTATCTGCCATCAAGGACATATACACACATAAAGGTACTGGAAAAAAGGCCAGCAATATCATGAAGGACCCCACTCACCCTGTTCAGAGTCACCTGATGAACAGGCACTCCTGTACCTGCCGTCTTGTTGTGTACTGTGTGTACAATCAGTCTATGTAAAAAAAGTTTATCTTGTGTATTTGTATTTATTGAGGCTTTGGATTTCTGGCATCTGCAGATTTCCTTGTATTGTGTTGCATTTATTATATGTCTTATTGTGTTCTTTATGTTGCTTTAGACCTGCAGCAATAATCATTTCCATCCCTTTTACACTTGTGGTACTGATTGACAATAAACAACCTTGAATCTTGAATCAGAAAACAGCAGCAAGTATCCTGAATAACTCAGCATTATGCTAAAGCTGCATTACTGGAATATGTTGTTCTACAAACCTGTTGCTGGGTTTGGAGGTAGATAAATATCTAATTTTTCACAATCCTCTTGTCCATAGGCTTCATCTAACTTAGTTTGAGCTTCTTTGCGACCTTTAATGGTGCCTAAATGTTAAGAGAAAACAATCTATTGTTACACTAATTCTCTTTTAAGAACCCTGCTGCTTTTAATGAGCACTAAGATACAATTTTCTATGTTCTATATTTTTCATGTATTGAGAGACAGTGCAGAACAGGCCCTTCCAGTTGCCCAGCAAACCCCCCCCCCCTCCAATTTAACCCTAGCCTGATCATGGAACAATTTACAAAGACCAATTAACCTACCAGTTGGTACATCTTTGGACTGTGGGAGGAAACTGGAGCACCCAGGGGAAACCCACGCGGTTACAGGGAGAACGTACAAACCTCACGGAGAGCGGCGGGAATTGAACCCAGGTTGCTGGTACTGTAAAGTATTGTGCTAACCACTACGCTGACATGCTGCTCAGATTTGATCAAAGTTAAATAATAATAATAAACAATATTTAGTGAAAGGGTGCTCTTCGGACTGCAGGGAAGTGCACAGCAGAGTCCCCAAACTTGGGCATCATGACCTCTGCCTATCTAAGTATAGAGTGATGGAGTATGTGTCCTTTAGTGAGTTGTATTTGCATGTGCTGGAAACAGTTTCTGAGATTTGCAGGTCACACATCACTCAGGAGGATAGGAAAAGACTTCCAACGATATAAAGGCAGGTTGGTGAAGTGTGCAGATAAGTAACAGATGAAATTACACGCTGAAGGATGTGAAATGTTACAGTTTGGATGGAAGAATGGCAAGAAGCGATAGAATTTAGTGGATACTGTTCTAAAATAATACAAGAACAGCGAGCCCTGGGGGTGCATAGTTCATTAAAAATGTCCAGATATACTGAGGGACTGCAGTCACAATGTAGTCCAACGTCAGCAAACAAGCATCCATGAATGTTGTTGGAGAAACTTAGTTCCTTCATTAGATTGGTTCCAGTAGGCTGCTCCTTTCCCTAGCGGTATTCTTTTACACTCTACGTTCTATGGGAGGGAATCTATCAGATTTACCTACCAGAGGGTCCTTTCCAAAAGTAAGTGATTGATTATTAGTTGATCTTCCAATGAGCAGGGTTTGTTAGGGATAAGGCTCGTAAATGAAAATTTCCAATGGGATGATCAATCCAAGGTAAATTTTGATTTATCTCAAAGTCTGGCAAAGAGCTGAAGGTAGTCACCTCTAACCTACAAAATCCTGGCTCCTCTGTTTATCAGGTGATATCATAGAAATTGCAGCAAGGCAGGGATAGATTGCAGATATAGGGCAGACAGCCCAGGTAAGAAAGGCCTTTAAAGGGCATAGAATTTTTTTTTAATTTATTTAAACCTTTCATCCATCCCACAATGTGAGGGAGTAAAAATCTTTGCCTTATGACTCCATTGCAACGTACAGACACGTGAATTTAAAAGTCTAATGGCCACACAGCCTGTCCAGGCAAGATCTTCGGTGATGTGTATACTGAGGAACTTGAAACTACTCACCCTCTCAACTGCGGACCCATTGATCTTGATCAGGGTGAGCCAGTCTCCGTTCCTCCTGTAATCCACAATCAGCTCTGTTGTATTTTTGGGACATTGAAGGACAGGTAGCTATCCTGGCACCACTGTGTCAGGGTGTCAGCCTCTCCTCTGTAAGGTGTCTCATTACGCTAGAAATAAGGCCAATCGAAGTCGTATCATCTGCGAATTTGATCAGCAGTTGGAGCTGTGTGTGGCAGTACAGTCATGGATGTAAAAGGAGTAGAGAAGGAGACTTAGAACACAACCCTGAGGGGCACCTGTGTTCAGGATCAGAGGGACTAAGGTGAGGGAGCCCATCCTTACCACTTGTCGGTGATCCAGTAGGAAGTTCCCTTTGCACAGCAGGAGTCTGGACACGAGAGAAGAATGTTCTGGAAGAATTTAAGGAACACACGCCAACTAAGGGACAATTTTACTCACTTCAAAGTTTCAATGACTTTTAGCATCTCTATTGAGGAAGTGTTGTGAAAAGCTGGAATAAGATTAGAGCTGATACCATCAATCAGGAAACGGCAGCTGTAATTTCTGGGACAGGTACTGTACTGAGGAAAGAGAAGCTCGAACATCTTGCAGTGACGGGACAAAGTGTTGGAAGAAAAAGGTGCGGTTGACAGCTCATGACATTCAAGGGATTGACAGGCAAAAGTTTTGAAGAGTTTATTAGAACTTCTCAGATTAAAGACAAATGGAAGACCATCATATGACACAGTGCATAATGATGATGATGATTATGAATGATTATTGAACTGGAAAGTAAGGAATTCAAACATACACAGTTTACCAAATGGTAATTGCCAGTCAATTCTGCATAAAAATGGCATTTCTCTGTTCAGACTTCAGAACAGTGTGGTGACAGGGACCATACTGTTCTCCTTGTGCACGAGTAAAATAAAGTGCAGTTGAGGGTCGAGTGTGAATTTTCAGAGTCTAGTTAGTCAGTGACGACAATATCAAAACTATCCTGGACTCATTCAGATTGGCTTGGTCTCCACCTTTATTGGTTGGGTTCCAGGCCAGCAAAATTATTCCTAAGAAAGGGCATAACATATTATTAACTTATACAACAGCCTATGTCCCATTTACATACAGGATGCACCAGCCAATGTGCAAATGTTGACCATCCCCATGTTTTAGTTGTTTCTTAAATGACCACCTATAACAAACAAGCAACATTACCTACATCCCAGAAACAATTAAATATGTTCAAATCTTGTTTGTTGAAAATTGAGAGCAACACACACAAAGTGCTGGAGGAACTCAGCAGGTCAGGCAGCATCTATGGAGAATAATAAATAGGGTTAAATAGTGAGGCTCTTCATCAGGACTGGAAAAGAAGGGGGAAGAAATGAGAATAAGAAGATGGTGGTAGGGGAGAGAATACAGCATTACAGTGTGTGTGTGTGTGTGTTGCTCTATTTCCAGCATCTGCAGAATCTCATGTTGTTAAAAATTGAAAAGTTACAACATCAATATCAGTCTCTGCAAAATAAGAGCAGAAATGACAAATCACACTCCTACCACCAGTACAAAAACAGTGATTACTCCTCAACCATCAGGCTCTTGAACTGGAGGGGATAACTTTACTCAACTTCACTTGCCCCATTATTGAAATGTTCCCACTACCACTTCCCACTTTCCCACTTTCAAGGACTCCTCATCTCATGTTCTAGATAATTTTTGCTATTTATTTATATTTGCATTTGCACAGTTTGTTGTCTTCTGTGTTCTAGTTGATCTTTCATTGATCTGTCATGTTTACTATTCTTTAGATTTGTTGAGTGTGCCCACAAGAAAGTGAATCTCAGGGTTGTATATGGTAACACGTGTAGATAACTTTGTTAATAAATTTCCTTTGAACTTTGAACGACATAAATTCTTTCTCAAAGTTAAAGTCAAAGCAAGTCAAGGTAAATTTATTATCAAAGGGCTTATATGTCACTGGGTACTTTCTTTCTTTTAAAATCTTTTTATTAATTTTAAACAAACAGAAATGAAACATGAATACAAAGTGTTTGAGAGTACATAATTAATAGTTTAAATAGACATTCAGATATATAATAATAAAAATATATAACCTCCCAAACTCATAACATTGATGAACAAAGAAATAAAAAGAAAAAAAAGACCCCAGAAAAAAAAGAGAGAAAAAAAAACACTAACATGGGTCATTGAATAATGTTAAGTACATATACAGTAGTGCCAATAACTCCGAACCCCCATCCAAATAATTAAGGATAATATAATTAAGGTTTAGGAAAAGACAATTTAACTCATATGAAAATGTTGAATAAATGGTCTCCAAGTTTCTTCAAATTTAACTGAAGGGTCAAAAACAACACTTCTAATTTTTTCTAAGCTCAAACAAGAAATGGTTTGAGAAAACCACTGAAATACAGTTGGATGATTAATTTCTTTCCAATTCAATAGAATAGATCTTCTAGCCATTAGTGTAACAAATGCAATCATTCGTCAAGATGAAGAGGATAGACAACTATTATCCACCATTGGTAAACCAAATATTGCAGTAAAAGGATGCAGTTGGATATTAATATTCAGAACTCTTGAAATAATACTGAAAATATCTTTCCAGTAACTTTGTAAACAAGGGCAAGACCAAAACATATGGGTCAATGAGGCAACATCAGAATGACATGTGTCACAGGTTGTATTAACATAAGAATAAAATCGAGCAAGTTTATGAGACATATGAGCTCTATGTACAACCTTAAATTGTATTAGAGCATGTTTAGCACAAATAGAGGACGAATTAACTAATAGTAACATTTTCTCCCAATGTTCAATGGATATGACAATGAAGTTCTTCTTCCCATTCCTTCTTAATTTTTTCTGATACATCTGACTGTATATTCATAATCATATTTTTAATTACAGCTACTAAACCCTTTTGACAAGGACTCAGAGCTAAAATTCTTTCCGTAATGTCCAATGGACCTAGTTTCGGAAAAGACTAACTCATTATACAAAAAATTTCTAACTTGCAAATATCTAAAAAAAATGAGTTTTAGGTCAATTATATTTATTAGATAACTGTTCAAAGGACATAACGCTATCATCTAAAAACAAATCACGAAGACATGTTATACCTTTTGTTTTCCATAAAAAAAAATGTTTGATCCATAAAGGAAGGCCAAAAAAAATAATTGGATACTATAGGGCATGATAGAATAAACTTATTCAAACCAAAAAATTTATGAAATTGAAACCAGATTCGCAATGTGTATTTGACTATAAGATTAGTTATATGTTTATTCAATTTAGATAAAGGAAAAGGAAGTGAAGATCCTAAGATTGAAAACAACAAAAAGTCTTGTACAGATTTACATTCCAAATTTACCCATTGTGGGCAGGCAGCTGGAGTCAATTCTTGTGTCCAAAATATTAAATATTGTATATTAACTGCCCAATAATAAAATCTCAAGTTTGGCAAAGCCAAACCACCTTCCTTCTTAGGCTTCTGTAAATATTTTTTGCTTAGTCTAGGATTTTTATTCTGCCAAAGATAAGAAGATATTTTGGAGTCAATAATATCAAAAAAAGATTTAGGGATAAAAATTGGTAATGCTTGAAATAAAAATAAGAATTTGGGTAATACCATCATCTTAATAGCATTAATTCTACCAACCAATGACAAAGATAGTGGAGACCACCTGGTAGCAAGTTGCTTAATCTGGTCAATTAAGGGTAAAAAGTTAGCTTTAAATAAATCTTTGTGTTTTTTAGTAATTTTAATACCTAAATAAGTAAAATAATCTGTAACAACCTTAAATGGTAAACGTTTATAAATTGAAACTTGCATATTTAATGGAAATAGTTCACTCTTGTTAAAATTCAATTTATAACCAGAAAAGTTACTAAACTGAGCAAACAAAGACAAAATAGCAGGAATAGATCTTTCTGGGTCAGATATGTATAGTAACAAATCGTCAGCATATAATGATAACTTATACGTCCCCTCCCCACGAGTAATACCAAAAATATTAGGTGATTCACGAATAGCTATAGCCAAAGGTTCTAGAGCGATGTCAAATAGTAAAGGACTTAAAGGACATAAGTTATTGTACCACAGAATAACTGAAAAAAAGGAGATCTTTGATTATTGGTAAAAACCGAAGCCAAGGGTTTATGGTATATTAATTTAATCCATGATATAAATTTTGAACTGAAATTAAAATGCTGCATTGTATTAAATAAATATGGCCATTCAACTCTATCAAATGTTTTTTCAGCATCTAAAGAAATGACACATTCTGCTATTTTGGGTGAGGAAGTGTAAATAATATTTATTAATTTTCTAATGTTAAAAGATGAATAGCCATTTTTAATAAATCCAGTCTGATCTTCAGAAATGATTCGAGGTAATATATTTTCTAATCTAGTAGCCAAAATTTTACTAAAAATCTTAAAATCCGTGTTCAGCAAGGATATAGGCCAATAGGATGCACACTCAATAGGGTCTTTATCTTTTTTAAGAATTAAAGAAATAGAAGCTTCATAAAAAGATTGTGGCAATTTGCCTATAATTAATGCATCTTTAAAATTTTACAAAGCCAAGGAGAAAGTATAGAGGAAAAAGATTTTAAAAATTCTGCAGAATAACTATCTGGACCAGAAGCTTTACCGGAATTCATTGAAAAAATAGCCTTTTTTATTTCAGTTTATCTAAAAATCTAAAAATATTTAAAAATATTTATCTAAGAATACATTATCCTCTACTGTTAATTTTGGAATATTCAATTTCCTTAAAAATTCATTTATTATAGAAGAATCCTCAGCAAATTCTGATTGATATAAGGAATTATAAAAATCTTGAAAGGCTTTATTTATCTCTTTATGGTCGATTGTTAGAGTACCATCTTGTTTACGAATCCTAGTAATCTGTCGTTTAGCCGAAGCAGTTTTCAATTGATTAGCCAATAATTTACCAGACTTATCTCCATACACATAAAACTGAGTTCTAGCTTTTCTAGATTTTCAATCGAAGAGGATAATAACAAATTATGTTCCATTTGGAGTTCCACTCTTTCTTTATAGAGTTCTTTGCTAGGAGTCACTGAATAAATCTTATCAATTGCTTTGATTTTATCAACCAATGTTAATATTTTAGAATTAGTTCGTTTCCTAACTCCAGCAGAGTATAAAATAATCTGCCCACGAATAAAGGCTTTAAAAGTGTCCCATAAAATTCCACTAGAGATCTCTGCTGTAGAATTTGTTGAGAAAAACAAATCAATTTGTTGTTTGATAAAATTAACAAAGTCTGAGTCCTGCAATAAAATAGAGTTAAACCTCCAAGATTTAACATTAGTAAATTAGTCCATTATCTTAATAGATAACTTCAAAGGTGCATGATCAGAAATGGTAATAGAGTCATATTTACAATCAATGACATCTGTAAGAAAACAGTGATCAATGAAAAAGTAATCAATTCTTGAGTAATTGTGATAAACATGAGAAAAGTATGAAAACTCTTTGTCATTGGGGTGTAGAAAATGCCAAATTTCAAAAATTGCTGGATCAGTCATAAAGGAATTGATAAGAGAAGCTGATTTATTCGGAAGAACTTGGGTGGGCTTGGATCTATCCATCGAAGGGTTTAAACAACAGTTCACTGGGTACTATCTTGAGATTAATTTGCTGTTGTCTACCATTTGCTGCTATTCTTCAGCCGTTCTGGTGGCTTGTCACTAAGCACTTGTATACCAAATGCAGCTGATCAGATGTTACAGGTCTTAATGTAGAATAGAGTTCATCCAATGTAACAAAACATTTATGTTACAAAAACGTAATTGTTTGCTGTATATACCCATCGCACAGCTAACCTTCAGTAATTTCTTTGAGGTGGGATTCTATTACTGTAGTCCTGTCCATACGGTGCGACCAGCAAGTGGGAGAGTACTGTCTTTCTAGCTCCTACATCAAAGAAATGTTAACAAATACAGTTATTGCACGTTCTCAAGTTAACTAAGCACATCAGACAGTCAAACCATTTTCACCTGATTTGGATTATTGGACTCAATGAAAATGCAGTTATTTTGTTATCATTTACACAGGCCTGATCTCGATCCCATGATTATTTCATCCATATGAACCAAATCACCAGTCCAACTATAATTCATAAGTAAAATTAAAAAAAGAAATTAACACAGAAATTTGAGATCCAAGTGTAGGAACCACAAGTGCACTTCGTTTATCAACATGGCTCTATCCTGGCGCTGTAAAACAGATGTAAAGGAGATTATGTGGAGTCCATAATTTCATTTTAGTCCTCATGAAATATGGATGGATGCTGGTAGATCACAAATTTAGAAAGCATTAAATTTCCATTTGAGCATAAAGGCATCCTTAAGACATTTCCTTCAAAGGAAATGAACCTAAGTAATTGATGATGGATTATTTCTAGGATTGTTGCTATGCTATCGGGGCCTAGCGCTGATCATCATGTTCCTGTTCCCACGCAGTGGGGGTAGATCAGCTGTGGAGCAGGTTGCCAAGAAACTAACTACAATCTCAACATCGCCTTAAATCTACCAGTACATCCTTTAGTTGATTGAGGAAAGTAGTATTGGAAAATCAAGACTTAGCACCTGGCACAAAACCTGTGGTCTACTGGACAGCAGTGATCTCTGTACTCCTTTGTGTTTCTAGATTGCATACAGCAAGAACTGTATTTTTATTCAGTTACAGCACGGTGACTCGCCCTTCTGGCCTAACCGGACCCACGTGGCCACTTATACGCCTTTGGAATGTGGAAGGAAAATGGAAAATGCAGAGGGAGCCCACGCAGTCATGGGGAAAATGTAAAAACTCCTTCCAGACAGCAACGGGAATTGAACCTGGGTCACCGGCACTGGCTATTGTGCCAGCCCCTCAAGCACTGGGAAAAATACCACCACTACTACTTCTGTAAAATCTTCCAAGTTCACTGGAAGAGTAAGTGAGCCCACAGCAGAATCCTCTCCCATGCCAAAATCCCCTGTACTGAGGCCTGAGTGGTCAGCATTGTGAGGGAGGGTCATGTAATGACACCAGACTTACAAAACTTTCTTCCAAGCTCAGTTATAGAAAGAAGCTATCAGGTGAACAGAGAAAAAGATTCAAGGATATGCTCAAAATTTTTACTCGAGGAAGGGGAACTTTCTCAAAAATTCACAGGAATCTCTGGGCTGTGCCTAGGCAAACTGAAGAAGGAGCAACACATACAAAGTGCTGGAGGAACTCAGCAGGTCAGACAACATTCACACAGGGGTTCCCAAACCTTTTTATACCATGGACTCCAGGTTAGGAACCCCTGATCTATGGAAAGGAATAAAAATTCAACGTTTCAAGGCAAGTTTCTTCACCATGACTGGAAAGGAAGGGGGAAGAAGCTGAGGGGGAGAGGAAGGAGTACAAGCTAGAAGGTTATGGGTGAAGCCAAGCGTGGGTGGGGGAAATGAGTTGAAGTGAGGAGCTGGGAGGTGATGTGGAAAAGGTAAAGGGCTGAAGAAAAATGAATTTGATAGGAGAGGAGAGTGGATCATGGGAGAAAGGGGAGGAGGAGTAGGGACACGCAAGGGAGGTGAGAAGAAGTAAGAGAGAAGCCCGAATGGAGAATGGAAATAGAGAGGGGGAAGACATTATCGAAAGTTAGAGAAATCAGTGTTCATGCCGTCAGGTTGGCGGTTACCTAGACGGAATATGAGGTGTTGCTTCTCCAATTTGAGTGTGACCTCATCGAGGCAGTAGAGGAGGCCATGAACCGACTTGTCAGAATGGGAATGGGAATTGAAATTAAAATATTTGGCCACTGGGAAATCCTGCTTGTCACAGGTGGTGCGATGGTGCTCAACAAAGTGGTCCCCCATTTTACGTTGGTTCTCACTGAGGCCACATCAGGAGAACTGGATACAGACTCGCATGAGGAGTGTCGCTTCACCTGGAAGGACAGTGTTTTGGATGCTGTTGAGAACATCAGCAGCACGTGAAAATTATGTCTTAGCGGTGGATCACCAGCAACCCAGCTTCCTGATCCACTGGGAAGAATCTGAAGCTCCCATGTTGGCCTCATCTACCAGCTCGAAACCCCCAAATCAGAGTGGAATCAAACAGCTGGAGGATGACTCAGAACATGTGCCGATTTGTTCTATATTCGAAGTCAACCCTGTCCAAGAAGAAGTACAATAAAGTAAGTTGGATTGCTAGTTATATTGTTTTCGTGGCCACTGGAGGGAGCATTGAAATAGCAGTGGTCCTGACAAATCTGCCTTTTCAAACTTGTTACATTTTCAAAATGCCGAGTGCTTTTGGTTCACTGATACTTGTTGCTATTTTCGTCACGTAAATACTACTCACAGAGCAGGCTGGATCTCAAGTTTCCTGTTTTATATTTAACTTTTGTTTATTCAACCTGACCACTTCTTATGTGGGATAAGGGACAAGGAGTTCCAAAACATCCTGACATAAGATACGTATGTATCTGCGCTCAAAATCTGCAGAATTCTGCCCTAAATTAGACACAGCTCAGCATGATGAAATCACAGAAACTTGAGATAATGTTCCTGATAAAGCAATGCCCCCATACAACTCGAAAGCAGTGCTAACTACACTTGTTCAACACTTCCCTTCACAACAATGCTTACATTACAGTTTCTAACCATATTGGGTTTTGTTGGCATTTAATGTTATTGAGGCATTTCCATTTGGGGCGGCACAGTGGCGCAGTGGTTAACACAATGCTTCACAATATTCCTGCCGCTGCCTGTAAGGAGTTTGTACACTCACCCCGCGACCACATCAAATTCCTCCGGGTGCTCTGGTTTCCTCCCACAGTCCAAAGACGGACCAGTTGGAAGGTTAATTGGTTATTATAAATTGTCCCACGATTAGGCTCGAGTTAAATTAGTGGGGCAGCTCAAAGGGCCAGAAGAGTCTACTCCACGTGGTTTCTCAATAAATAAATAAATCGTGGATCCTAGAAGGACCATTCTGTGTAACAATTAATTGACAAGAAATGCTTCATTGTTAGTAATAACAGAAGCAGTGAAATGCACTTGAGTAAATAGATTTTTTTCTTTCCTGAGATTAAAAATATAGGAATAAATGTACCGACCTCTTTATCCATTGCCTTCCACGAGCTCATTCTGCCAGTTATTCAATATCTTCCTCGAAACTTCCACTGCATGGAATCAGCATCGGAAATGAAAGGATCAATGTCAGAGATGCAATGAATGGTAAATGACTGCCTGTTTAATTTCAAGCCATATTTAATGGTATGACAACAGATTACATACAGTATATATGCAAAGTGGTCAAAGATATCACCAGACATTTGAATGATTTGTATTCATTAGTTTGCTTAGAGCAGAGGTTCCCAAACTTGGCATTATTGTATTCAAATTTCCAGACTTACTACCTGCCTATATGTGCACATCAATTTAAGTTTTATATTTTAATCCCTAAGATGTTAATTAATCAGTCCAACAGTCCATCATTGAGGTGGCAAGGTAGTGTAGTGGTTAAGACTCTAAGTTACAATAAGGATATATAAAATAAATAACTATTGTAAAACCATTTCCAGGCATTTTTAAACACAAAGTACACTGCAGATGCTGTGGTCAAATCAACACGTACAAACAAGCTGGGTGAACTCAGCAGGTCGGGCAGCATCCATTGAAAGGAGCAGTCAACGTTTCAGGCCAAGACCAAGAGACCGAGTCCTGACGAAGGGTCCTGGGATTTTTGTTTGACCATCTCCTACAATCTTCACTCCAACCCCATCGTTCTTCCCCCACAAGGTGTGGCATCCACAAATCTGTCATGGATCAGTGTCTGCTGGATGTTACCCTCTTCTCCATCACCAGTTAATGTTTTCCCTCCCACTCCCCACTGCTTCTATTCCCCACTCTGGAGTTTTAGTTCTTCTCGCTTGCCTATCACCTCCCCCTGGGTCCTCTCCTCCTTCCCTTTCTCTTGTGGTCCACTCTCCTCTCCAGCCCTTTACCTATCCCACCCACTTGGTTTCACCTATCACCTTCCAGCTACTCTCCTTCCCCTTCCACTCTTCCCCTTCCCTCCAACTTTTAATTCTGGTACCTTCCCCTTTTCATTTCAATCCTGAAGAAGGGTCTTGGCCCAAAATATTGACTGTTTATTCATTTCCATAGATGCTGCCTGACTTAATGAGTTCCTCCAGCATTTTGTGTGTGTTGCTTTAGAAATATCTTGTGTTTGGTGTGAGAATGTGCACCAGAGTTTCAGAACCTTTGACTTTGAGGATGCTTGAAAATTACGCTGTTATATTGTTGTACGTATTCATAACCTCACTCTAAGAATGAGGTGCACATAGAAACATAGAAATTACAGGCCCGTTGGCTCACAGTGCTGTGCTGACCATGTAACCTACTCTAGAAACGACCAAGAGTTTCCCTACCGCACAGCCCTCTATTTTTCTAAGCTCCATGTTTCTATCTAAGTATCTCTTAAAAGACCCTATTATATCATTTTCCAGGAAAATATTAAAATGCTTAGCAGCTCAGGACAACAACCACATAGAGACAGAATTAACGATTTAGGGTTAGCAATACTCTGCCGGTGTCTTACAAGAAATCAATAATTTATTTTATAGTCAACCATTACACCCAGGAAATTAAAGCTGCTCAACTTTTCCTCTGATAACCTAATCACCATGTCCTGAGTAATCAGATATACAATTCAGGCCTTCAACATGAAACAATGGTAGAAAATTACACATGTAATGATAGGCAAGTGTAATCTAAAACTCAGATTATCCCCCCCCCCCCCATGAGTTCACCCTGTCCCAATACCCGTCCATACAAAAGGCAGCCTCACTGATCACACCCTCTCACTGATCAACCTAAACCTCACAATGATCTGTAATAATCATTCCCCCTCACACCACACTGCTCAAACCCCGATCCTTCTGCTGAGTGTCCCCTGGTCTCACAATCTCTGCTCTCACTGACCCATGTGCTCTCTCTCCTGACCTCCAACCTTCTCCTGAGCCATAATCTCCCTTGTCCAGGACCCACAGCCTCCCGCTCTGACTCATCTCTCTCTTGCCCCAGGGCTTCCAACCTGCCCCCTGCAAAGGATCTGCCTTCCTTGGCACCCCCAGCCTTGATCCCTTTCCCCCAGGTTCCCCAACCTGCTTTCTCCCTGCCTCCTCCTCTAACTTTCCCATGATCTCTTCCTGACCACCCATCCCACATCATTGCCTGCTTTCCATGCATCACGGTCTCCATCGCGCCGACTTTCCACTGGGCAATCTAAGTTGGTGGGAATCCTAGAAGGCGATTTAGATCAGACTTAACACACACAAAATGCAGGAGAAACTCAGCAGATCAGGCACCACAGAATCATAGAACGCTACAGCACAGAAACAGGCTTTTTCGGCCTATCTAGTCCATGCCAAACTATTATTCAGCCTAGTCCCATCGACCCACACCTGGACCATAGCTCTGCATACCACCACCACCCCCCCCCCCCACCATCCATGTACCTATCAAAACGTCTCTTAAATGTTGAAATCAAATCTACAGCCACTACTTCCTCTGGCAATGCACTCCACATTCACTCCACCCTCTGAGTGAAGAAATTCCACCACAGATTCCCCTTAAATCATCACCATTCATCCTTCACCCTTACGTACTTCACAGTATGGTCTGGGTCAATTTTGACCCGACCCAAGAATCCCCTCATAGCAAGTGTCTATACCAAATTTTGAACCACAGATCTATTTAGAATGTATAAATGGCCTATCTGACATTAATAAATGAGTGATTAATCCTTAATGTTTCAGAGATCTAAAATCCATTTCAATAGACACAGGTCAAATTTGACCCGGAACAGCCTCAATATACAAAAATTTGTAGCACTTGTACAAAAAAATAACATTTTTAAATATTTTCATTTTTGCGCATTTTGGGTCACTTTAGGAAAAGTCATCAAATTTCGGCTAATAAAATGGCATTTAGGCTGTTTTTACTGCTGTCAAATGTCAAATTTGACCCAAACAGTATGTAAGGGTTAACTTATGGCCTCTGGTTCTTGTTTCACCCAAACTCGATGAAAAAACGTCTGCTTGCATCAACCCTGTCTATACCCCTCTTAATTTTGCACGCCTCAGTCAAATCTCTCCTCATTCTCCTGTGCAGCAATGGACATTTCAGGTTCAGACCATTCATCAGGACTGGAAGGAAAGCAGACAGAGGCCAGGGTGTAGTGAAACACAGCAAAAACACAATGTGAAATGCATTTTCAGCTTCCTCAGTCTTCGTAAGTCTTCCACTAATTTTTACCCCTCACCACTCCAGAAGCTCAAGGCAGCAGCAGCAACAACACCAGACCAACAATCTTGATTTTAATCCTATTAATGAAACCATAGCTTATAACTTTAATTTTGCACTTACCCGACAACAGTGCTTCACCTGGTGAACTTTGAAATCCAGAAGAGTGGAATGTTTTGGAACCACTTAGCTCAGATCATTGGTAAATTTCTGTTCAAATATGCCCTGTTCAAAAGTCACAATCAAAGTCCAGATAACATCTGAAGAAAGGTTATGTTTCAACAGAGTCTCATTGCAGTCAGGTAATAGAATGACACAATAAATCAACCTAAAATCCACCACAACAAGTTTGGGGAATTCGTGGTTTAATTTCACTCCTAATCATTGGAAAATCAAAAACATCAGCTGTTTTGCTTTCTAGCTTCCCCAATGTTTTACACTTTCTGATAACACTACATCTAGAACAAGCGAGAGTGAAAAACTGGAAAGGATTTACAGTCTTGATCCGTACCGTAAAGACCTCTCTGAGGATTTTTCACCTTGCCTTTATGGGGAGATCTGTGAGTTCCTGAGCGATACCATCAAACATTTAGCTCCTGATAGAGTTACCCATGATAGTAAGGTCAAGGGAGAGGTTGCAAGCAAAGAGTTATCCAACCAAAACTTCAGCGGTGGAGCTGGTGGAAGATAATGGTACCGGAGAGTACGGTTCCACTTCTAAAAAACATGGACGCTTACTCTCGAGGGCAAACACTGCACAGTTTGTTTTCTGTGATCCACTTACTCCATTTTCCTGGCATTAACAGTGGGCCACATTCAGTTAAGGGTTACTTTAATTCACAGGAGTGGAAATTACAATTTGGGTGAATGAAATAAATATGAACCTGGAGGCAAGCCCTCTTTCTGCACCAATCCTAGACTGAAAATCTGGCTGAGTGGTGCCACAACAACAACCTCTTACTCAATGTCAGAGTCCAAGGAGCCGGTGGTCTTGCTGACACATGCCGGGGATAATAAACCTGATTCTGATTCTTATTCTGTTTATTGATTGCAGGAAGAAGATACACCAAAAGTCCATGAGCCAGTCCTCATCAGAGAATCAGAGGTGGAAACAGACAGCAACTCTAAATTCCTTGGGGTTAGCATTTCACATGACCTGTCCTGGGCCCAGCATGTGAGAGCAATTACGAAGAAAGCACAGCAGTGCCTATACTTCCTCAGGAGCTGGTGTAGATTTGGCATGATATCTTTTGTATTTGCTCAGCTTGCTGTCTTTTGCACACTGGTTGAACACCCAAATTTGTGAGGTCTTTTGCTGATTCTATTATGGTTATTATCTATCGTGGATTTACTGAGTATGCCCACAAGAAAATTAATCTCAGGGTTGTATGTGCTGACATATATATATATTTTTTTGATAATAAATTTACTTTTAACTTTTGAACATTGAATATAATGTCTGAACTTAATGCTCACCTTGCCTGTATTTGCCCAAAGTGGCCTGAAGTACAATTTTATTTAAATTTGGATCCTGGCTCTGATCCATGACTTGAATTCATACCCCAATATCATTGTATTTTCCACCACACAGTTCCTCAACAAAAGCATAAGTTTCAAAAGTAATTTTGGCATCACAGTTTACCTTAGATTTTAGCAAAGCTGCATCAATTAGACGAAGAGTGTTGGATCAGTGTTGTTTCTTTCTAACTGTTGGTGCAAATTCAGAAAATCCATCACGTAAATTAATTATAGACGTGACACAAATCTGTCCATGGTGTTCACAATGGTTCTATTCTTTCGGCACTGTTAGTCAGCAAACGAGCAGAAAACTAAATCCTGGCTTAAAGAAAATTACTGTGCACACCACAGCACAACAGCCAACACAAGAGACTCTGTGCAACACACACGCACGCACACACACACGCACACGCACACAATGCTGGAGGACTAAGTCCCTTCATCTGGCCCAAAATATTGATTATTTATTTCCTTCTACTGATGTTGCTTGACCTGCTGAATTCCTCCAGCATTTTGTGTGTGTCACTGAATAGAACACACTGTCCTTTTCAAACTTAACCCTGTGACTAAGCTTTTGGATGTGAACCAAACTAATGCAAATATTATCTGGCCTTCAGCAAGTTACTAAGCACTGTTTAACGTAGGTTATAAAGATTTGGATTGTAATATCCACCCCGGTAAGTCAATATACTGAATGTGGCCTACTCTTAGTGCCAGGATATGGAGTAGGTGGATCACAGAGAACAAAATTGCATATCGTGACCTCGAGATTTAAAGTACTGTATATCCTAGTGCAGAAATTATCGAGGGGAGGAATAGTCATCAGATTTGAAATGGCAGATGCATGTAATTACTTCATGGTCTTGAGTTTCTGCAATATTTTCACCTGGATTTTCACAATAGAAGAAATAAAATAGTATAGGAGACTGAATAAAGTGGCCTTTGAGTGTACATTTGTGGTCTTCTACTGCTATAGCCCATCCACTTCAAGGATCAATGTGCTGTGCATTCAAAAATGCTCTTCTGCACACCAATGTTGTAAGCCACAGTTACTTGAGTTACTGTCGCCTTCCTGTCAGCTTGAACCAGTCTGGCCAGTCTCCTCTGACCTCTCTCATTAACAAGACGTTTTTGCCCACAGAACTGCTGCTCACTGAATGCTTTTAGTTTCACACACCATTCTCTGTAAACTCTAGAGACTATTGCATGTGAAAAGCGCAGATCAGCTGTTTCTGAGATAATCAAACGACCCCATCTGGCACCAACAATTATTCCTCAGACAAAGTCTCTCTTATCACATTTCTTCCCCATTCTGAAGTTTGGTCTGAACCACATCAGAACCTCTTGACCATGCCTACATGCTTTGATGCATTGAGTTGCTGTGGTGCCACGCAGCAAAAAAACACACTCAACGACTGCTACACTAAGATTAGGATTGCCTAGCATTCAATGCCTTGACTGCACTTCAGGAAATCTGATCACTTGTCTGTCCTTCTCCGACCTGCATACAGGCAAAGGCTACAGAGCAAGTCTCCAGAGATCAGGACAACAAAGAGGTGGTTGTGGGAAGCAGAGAAGCAGCTACGGGATTGCTTCCAGCTGGTGTTTGAGGACTCATCAAAGGATCAGGATAATTAAAACACAGTTGTCATGGACTTTATAAAAACACTTATAGATGAGTGTGTGCCCACAAAATCATTCAGTCTTTCCCAACCAGAAGCCCTGGATCGACCATGAGTTCTGCAATCTGATGAGGGCCAGGTAAGTGGCATTCAGGTCTGGTGACCAAGTAAGGTACAAGAGGTCCAGATACAATCTCCAGAAAGTCATCTCATGTGCAAAGTGGCAATTCTGGACCAAATTTGAATCATTGAATGATGCTCGACAGCTGGGGCCGGACTTGAATGCTATTACCCCTTACGAAGGAAAAGCAAGTGGCATAGGTGACAACAGGACTTCACTTCCAAATGAATCTGATGCTTCTGTGCCCACTTTGAGCATCAAAACATGGAGGAACCATCATGAACTCCCACAGCATCTGATGACCCTCTGATTGCAGGTTCTGAGGCCAATGTGAGAGCATCCTTCAGGAGGGTGGAACTATGGAAAGCATCTGGCCCAGATGGGGTACTGCCTGAGTACTAAAGTCCTATGCTGATCAACTGGCTGGCGTGATCACCAATATCTTTAACCGTCTGAGGTGCCCACTTTAATTATACCAGTGTCTAAGAAAGATGTGGTAACCTGCTTCAATGATTATCATCCAGTAGTACTTACATCCGAAATGATGAAGTGCTTTGAGAGGTTGGTGATGAAATGTATAAACTCCTGGTTGAGAAGTGACTTAGATCAGCTCCTATTTGCTTGCTGACCCAACAGGTCCAAAGCAGATGCCATTTCATTGGCTCTTCAGTCAACCCTGGAACATCTGGGTAGTGAAGAAGCACACACCAGGATGTTCTTCATTGATCACAGTTTGGCGTTCAATATTATCGTCCCCTCAAAACTAATCAATGAGCTTCAAGAGCTTGGCCTTGATATCTCCTTGTGCAATTGGATCTTCGATTTCCTCACTTGCAGACCCCAGTATGTTCGGATTGGCAGAAACATCTCCTCCACAATCACCATAAACACAGGTGCACCACAAGGCTGAGTGCTCAGCCCCCTGCTCTACTCACTTTAGACTTATGACTGTGTGGCTAAGCACAGTTCCAATGCCAAATTTAAGTTAGCTGACAACACCCTGTCATTGGACGAATCAAAGGTGGTGATGAATCAGCATGAGGAATGAGATTGAAAATCTGGCCAAATGGTGCCATAACTAAAGCCTCTCACTCATTGTCAGCAAGATCGAGGAGCTGAGTGTTGATTTCAGGAGGAGGAAACTGAAGGTCCATGAGTCGGTCCTCATCAGGGAATCAGAGGAGGAGAGGAGCAACAACTTTAAATTCCTCAGTGTTACCATTTCAGAGGAGCTGCCCTGGTCCCAGCACATAAATAGCATTACAAAGAAAACACTGCAGAGATTCTACTTCCTTAGAAGTTTGCAAATATTTGACATGACATCTAAAACTTTGACAAACCTCATAGATGTGTGGTGGAGAGTATATTCAAGCAACACACACAAAATGCTGGTGGAACACAGCAGGCCAGGCAGCATCTATAAGGAGAAGCACTGCCGACGTTTCGAGCCAAGACCCTTCGTCAGGACTAATGAAGGGTCTCGGCCCGAAATGTCGACAGTGCTTCTCCTTATAGATGCTACCTGGCCTGCTGTGGTCCACCAGCATTTTGTGTGTGTGGCTTGAATTTCCAGCATCTGCAGGTTTCCTCATGTTTGCTTGTGAAGCGTATATTGACGGGTTTCATCACTGATATGGAAAGGCTAACATCCTTGAATGGAAAATCCTACAAAAAGTAGTGAATATGGCCCAGAACATGACGGGTGAAGCCCTCCCCACCACTGAGCACATCTACACAAGTGCTGTCACAGGAAAACAGCATCCATCAATGACAACCCCCATCACCCAGTTCATGCTCTCTCCTTGCTGCTGTCATCAGGAAAAAGGTTCAGGAACCTCAGGACCCACACTACCAGGTTCAGGAACAGTTATTACCCCTCAACCATCAGGCTCTTGAACCAGAAGGGATAACTTCACGCCATCAATGAACTGTTCCTACAACCATGGACTCGCTTTCAAGGTCTCTTCATTTCATGTTCTCAATATTTATTGTTTATTTGTTATTAGCATTTTTATTTGTATTTGTACATTGGTTGTTTATCCATCCTGTTGGGTGAGGTCTTTCATTGATTTTATTGTGTTTCTTGGATTTACTGTATATGCCTGCAAGAAAATTAATCTTTGGGTTGTATACAGTGAGTGACATATATGTACTTTGATAATAAATTTACTCTGTACATGATTAGCTAATTAGACATTTGGATTAACGAGCTGGTGTACTGGTGTACCTAATAAAGTGGCCACTGAATATAGTGTATAGATCGCCGAACTGTAAGCATGGATGTGTTAGGCCTCTTAACCATGCTGTGTTGGAGTATTTGTCGTGTTACAGTAAAGTCCATTCACTGGAAGTGAACCAGTCAATAAAACTGGGTCTTTCCTCATATTAGCAAAATGAGTTCCCATTGATCATATCTACTTTTTGGGTAGAAAGAGAAGAGAATGGGGAGATAAGGGGCATTGGGCAGCATATTAAATATAGATGTACTGATCAGCAGGCCATGCAGTATCTATAGAGAGGAATAAACAGTCAACGTCTCAGGCCAAAACCCTTCATCAGGACTGGCAAGGAAGGGAGGAGAAGCCAGAATAAATAGGTGGGTGGAGGGGAAGGAGTACAAGCTGGTAGCTGATAGGTGAGACAAAGTGAGGGGGAAGGGAGTGAAGCGAGAAGCTGGGGGGAGACAGGTGGAAAAGGAAAAGGGCTGAAGATGAAGGAATTTGAACTATGGGTGAAAGGGAAGGAGGAGGAGGTGAGAGGCAGGTGAGGAGAAAAGGAAGGGTAAGAGATGAGCTAGAATGGGGAATGGAAAAAGAGAGAAGGGGGGAAGTTACCGGAAGCACTGTTGACTCTGCAGGTCTACCCATAGATCTCCTGCAGTTTGGGGGTTCTGCTCTGGACTCCCAGCTCCTGCACATAAGTACATCTTGTATGAGAAGTCCTTATTGAATGGAGGCCAGGCTGAAGGAGCCATCTCGGTTTATTTGATAGCACCGCTATCGATGTACCAGTAGCTGCTGCTGGGGCTGATATATGTGATTGTCAGTGTAAATTATAAAGTCTCAGCTCATGTGATCAGTAGCAACTGAATAGTCCCATAACAGGAAAGCTTCCTACAAAGATAGTGATATCTGTCATACACACTTCCCTTTTTACTGCATTTCAATTAGGCGGCAACTTATTATGACCGAAAATGGTGATGTCATCCATCTGGCTGAAAGGACAATCACACTTAAGAATTCTCACAGAAAGCATTTTTTTCAGGTAACAGATGACCCACTTCTGCTCCAGATTAAATGCCATAAATATTCCTTCATGATTTTTAAAGCAAGGTGATTTTTGTTGCATACTCGAGGTTTCAATGGAAGAAGTCCTTAGTCTGACTGCAAGAGGTTCCAGGATGATTACGAGGGTGCGGATGCTACCTGGCCTGCTGAGTTCCTCCAACATTTTGTGCATGTTGCTCGGATTTCCAGCATCTGCAGATTTTCCCTCGTTTGTGATTATGGCCATCCCGCGCTGTACAAACGTAGCACTTCTATCAAATGGCACTTATGCACAAGTAACCTACTCACCAATAAAATGCTGGGGGAACTCAGCAGGTCAGGCAGCATCTATGGAGAGGACTAAACAGCTGACGTTCCATGCTGTGGAAAGGGAGGGGGAAGAGGCCAGAATAAGAAGGTGGGGGCAGGGGAAGGAGTAGAAGCCAGCAGGTGACAGGTGAGACCAGGTGAGGGGGGAGGTGGGAGGGTGGGGAAGCGTGGGGGTGAAGTGAGAAGCTGGGAGGTAATAGGTGGGAAATATGAAGAACTGAAGAAGAAGAAATCTAATAGGAGAGAATAGGACATAGGAGAAAAGGAAGGAGGAGAGACACTGGGGGAGGATGTGCTGGGCAAGTGAGGAGAAGTGAAGATATAAGAGGGGGACCTGCATGTGGAATGGAAAAAGAGAAAAGGTGGGGGGGAAATTTACCAGAAGTTAGAGAAATCAATTAGCCAGCCAGTGGTGTGGTTCCAGGTTTGAATCTGTGCTTTCCATCAGCATTGGGTTGAGCATGGAGCTGGCAACTCAGAATCGTTAAAACTGGCATTGCTAAGGAAATGGCAAAGCTGCTTCCTGGTATGCCACAAGACGTGGAGATGAACAACAACAACAGGAGACATCAATGTTCATGCCATCAGATTGGAGACAGACCAGATGGAATATGAGGTGCCGCTCCTTCAAACTGGGACTGGCCTCAATGTGGCAATAGAGGAGGTTATGGACCACCATGTCAGAACGTGAATAGAAAGTAGAATTAAAACGGGTGGCCACCAGGAAATTCCACCTTTTATGGCAGATGGAACGAAGGTGCTCGATGAAGTGGTCTCCAAATTTCTGTTGGGTGTCACTGAGGAATTGGAGCCTGCACTGGGAGCACTGGATACAATCGATGACCCCAACAGACTCAGAGGTGAAGCGTTGCCTCACCTGGAAGGACTGTTTGGGTCCCTGAATGGTGGTGAGGGAAGAGACGTATGGGCAGGTGTGTGGCACTTCTACTGCTTGTAGGGGTAAGAGTCAAGAGGAAGATTAGTGGAGATAGTTAAATGGATAAGGGAGTCACGTAGAAAGCGATCCCTATGGAAAGCTGAAAATGAGGGGAGGGAATGATGTGCTTAGTGGTAGGACCCCATTGTATTTACAAGGGTGTTGTCTGGATTGGAGAGCATCCCTTATAAGAATAGGTTGAGTGAAGTCGGCCTTTTCTCCTTGGAGCGACAGAGGATGAGAAATGATCTGACAGAGGTGTATAAGATGATGAGAGGCATTGATCGTAGGATAGTCAGAAGCTTTTTCCCAGGGCTGAAATGGCTAACATAAGGGGGCATAGTTTTAAGGTGCTTGGCAGTAGGTACAAGGGAGATGTCAGGGGTAAGTTTTTCACACAGAGAGTGGTGGGTGTGTGGAATGCGCTGCCAGTGACAGTGGTAGTGATGGGAATAGTAGGATCTTTTAAGAAACTCTTAGATAGGGATATGGCGGGCTATGTGGTAGGGAAATTCTGGGTGGCACAACATTGTGGGCCAAAAGGCCTGTAACATGCTGTAGATTTCTATGTTTCTATGTAGCTCACAGAATTTACAAAGAATGATATACCTGCTGAGTTCCTCCAGCATTTTATTGGTGAGTAGATTTCTTGTGCATAAGCACCATTAGGCATTTATTTCAAGGGGAACAGAATATAAAAACAAGGAAATAATGCTGAAGCTTTATAAGAGACTAGTCAGGCCATGCTTGGACTATTGTCAACAGTTTTGGGCCTCTCATCTCAGAAAGGATATATTCTCATTGGAGAGGGTCCAGAGGAAGCTCACAAGGATAATTCCAGGAATGAAGGGGCTAACATTCGAGGTGTGTTTGGCAGCTTTGGGCCTGTATTCACTGGAATTTAAAAGAATGCGTGGAGATCTCATTGAAACCTACCAAATATTGAATGGACTTGATAAGGCGGATGTGAAGAGGATGTTTCCTCTGGTGGGGCTATCCAGAACTAGAGGGTACAGCTTCAAAACTGAGGGGCAACCTTTTAGAACAGAAGTAAGGAAGAATTTTTTTTTAGCTGAAGAGTGGTGAATCTGTGGAGGCAAAGTCCATGGGGTTATTTAAAGCAGAAGTTGATAGATTCCTGATTGGTCGGGGCATCAAGGGACATGGTGAGAGGGCAGGTAGACGGGGTTGAATGGGATCTGGGATCAGCCATGATGAAACGGTGGAGTGGACTCCATGGGCTGAATGGCCTAATTCTGCTCCTATGTTGTATGGTTTTATGGATATGAAGGCTCGTAGGGTGGTAGGTAAGGACAAGGGGACTGCTATCCCTGTTATGGCTGAAGGAAGATCAGATGAGGGTGGATGTCTGGAAAATGGAAGAGATGAGGACAGCATTGATGGTACCTCTTCCACCTATCCCCTCCCAGCTCTTATTTCATAACCTGTCTCCCACCCACTCACCTTCAGCTTGTACTCCTTCCCCTCCCTCCCCACCACTACTGTACCTTCTTATTCTGGTTTATTCCTGATTTTTCCGTCTATATGTCTTGGTTTATATGTGACACAATAAAGCAAATCTTCAATCGGTTTTTCACTACTAGTGCAAACCGTGCAGCTGGATGAAGGATTATTTTGGACGCACAGCCCGGAAAAGGCCCTACCAGCCCCTTGAGCCACACCGGCAGCAAGCCACCGATTTAACCCGAGCCCAGTAACAGGACAATTTACAATAACCAATTAACCTACTAACCAGTATGCTTTTAGACTGTGAGGAAACCAGAGCACCCAGAGGAAACCCACGTGGTCACGGGGAGAACATAGAAACTCCTTACACAGGGACTAAACTCTGATCTCCAATGCCCTGAGCTATGCGATGGCCAGCTCCTGCTGCTGCTTGTGCAAAGCTGAACTTTCCTTAACAGACATTTAAAAGAAGAAATATGGTTTTGAATCTAAATGGAGATGAGGAGGAACTGCTTTTCCCAGAGAGTGGTGAATCTGTGGAATTTTCTGCCCAATGAAGCAGTGGAGACTACTTCAGTAAATAAATTTAAGACTAGGTAGGATAGATTTTTGCATCTTAGGGGAATTAAAGGTAATGGGGTAAAGGCAGGTAGGTGGAGATGGCCAGATCAGCTATGATTTTATTGAATGGGGGAGCAGGTGCGACAGGCTTCTGGCAGGCCTACTCCTGCTCCTATTTCTTATGTTAATTTAGAACCAATTAGAATCATGTTTATTATCACCGGCCTATGTTATGGAACTTGTTTTGCAGCAGCAGAGGTTTAAAACATAAAAATCATATTTTGCTTAAGCATAAAAATGAATTTTCACCTCTTTGCATGAGGAATATCTAAACTTTATCATCAGTAACACACGTTTTAGAAACCGTGAGATTTCTGAACAAAAAATGAACCAACCCATGAACACTACCGCACTATTTTTTCAGTACTTAATTAATCTAATTTTTGATTAAGCATTTTATTGTAATTCTTTAATATTTTACGTATTGCAACCTCAAAACAATAAATTTCACGATGTATCAGTGATATTAAACCTGATTCTGATTTATTACTAGTGGTAAATATCTCAGCTTTCTGGCAAATCACAAGGCCACAGAACTCTGTGCAGGTACAAAGAATGCTGACAGAATCAGCTATCGTTTATCTGCCTGCAATGGTAGTTTCAATTTCCGAACGGTCAGTGACAAAAGTCGAATTGTTTTGCGCAAGTACGTGTGTGCGCATGTGTAAAGGCAAAACGTATCAACTTTGTTATAACTGCAACTTTCATATATTTTCTTTTATTTAATGTAAAACCTTTTAAGGAGTGGGCGCTTTTTTTGAACTCTTTGCGGCACTGGACAAACTTAACCCCTGGGCTGCCTTCCGGCTGAACGGATGGGCGAGATTGGATGGAATTTAATTGATAGATAGCCAATTGGCTCACTCTTCCTCATGACGAAGACTTGTCTGAAAACTTTTTAACTTCTATTCATATTTGGCGCGTTGAGCCATTCTTTGAATTCAGTTGCCGCAGTGTGTGGAAGTTTTCAGTTTTGTCTTTTGACACTTTTACGTGTTGTTTGCAAATCTTGCCGGGAAAGAAGCATATTTGCAACTACGATCTTTAACGACGTGGGTTTAAATTATTTTGCCTTCAAGCTTTTTATTATTATCTTCTGCAGAATGAACTGTTTGTCCCCCTCGCTCCCATCTCCCAACAAAATGAGGGGACAAATTCAGGTAAGCAAAATACGACCATCGGCTCTTGAGCAATTAAATGCATGAAATAAATTAAACCCTGGCTGGTGTTGGCCACTTGTGAAGAGGACGTAAAACTTACATTACTATCGCACTTCCTTTCCGTAAAGGCGCCAGATTTGAACACATTCAACTGAAATATTTTTCTTGTGTGATTTCAGATCATCTTTGGACCGATGTTCTCAGGGAAAAGGTAAAGCAATTGTCCTTTTTTTTTGTGTTGTTGCCATTTTTGCAGTAGATTGGGTAAATGTCTTCTGCGGGTGTTCTGCAGTTCCACCACCCTTTCTTTCTGGTGATTTCCCGCGTTTCCATCCTGACAAAGGGGCTCGGCCCGAAACGTTGATAGTCCTTCTCCTGATAGATGCTGCCTGGCCTGCTGTGTTCCACCAGCATTTTGTGTGTTGTTGGAATTTCCAGCATCTGTTTGCTCCATCCCGAGCCTCGGCTTTTGTTCTTTTCCCCCCCCATTTTAGGCAGTTTTAATAAATGTTATGTTTCCAGTAGTACCTCGGTTAAAGACTGCAAGTTTTCTTTTAATCTTTTTACCTCACGTTAACTTTATAAACGGCTCTGGAAAGTGCTGCGTGGTGGCAATCTCATCGTTAAAAGAGGCGGCAGTGCAGCATGTCCGGTTAATTTTCTTGAGCGCTGATATTGGTGCCAACTGTGGAAACAGTGCCAATGATGATATTACTTGAAAACGTACTGTCTGAATCTTTACAGACCCCGTAACCCGCTGGAGTGTTAACGCCTTCAATTCGTTTTCAAATTTAAGCTCCACTTTGGCGTGAAGACGCTTTGGCTTTGCGGGATCAAACTCCGGAGTTGGCGCTGTGAACAAAATCATTGTGCTCTGAGACGCGCCTTTAAAATCAGTTTTGCTAAAGGTTTTGATGGTCTGTCCCAAAACTGAGTTGCAGTACAGAAATTGGGCTTTCGGGGCATCCAGGCTGTACGGAACTATTGTTTGGCCTAGTCCTGTGGACTTGGACCTTAGTCCCAAGACCCATACCCCTCCCATCCATGTCCAAATTTCTCAAGTGTAGAAGTAGAACCCTCGTCCAATGGGTGGCTTGTTCCACATACTCACCAGCTCATGTTAAGAAGTTCTACCTAGTGTTCCCCTTAAATATTTAACCTTCCACCCTTAACCCATGACCTTTAGTTCTAGTTTAACCGAAACTCAGTTGAAAAAGCCTGCTTGCATTTATTCTGTCTATACCTCTTCACCTGCGTTCAGGGCCCCAAACAGTCCTTCCCGGTGAGGCAACATTTCACCTGTGAATCTGCTGGGGTTGTAAATTGGGGTCCGCGTCGTTTGAGCACCCACCTCTCCAGCCACCAAAAGCGGAACATCCCAGTGGGCAGACGTTTTACTTCCCATTCCCATTCTGACATGTTGATCCATGGCTGCCTTTTGTGCCCCACAATGAGGCCTCCCTCAGAACAGAGGAGCATCACATACTCCGTCTGGGTAGCCTCCAACCTGTTGGCATTAGATCAGATTTAATGTTACCAACATATATCATGCAATTTATTAACTTTATGGTAGCAGTACAATGAAATACATGATGAATAAATATAGAGGAAAAAACTTGAGTTAAATTATTTATGTCTAATAAATAGTTAGGCTAAAATAATTGGTGCAAAATACCAGAAATTTAAAAACAATTGTGAGGTAGTTTTCATGGGTTCAGCATCCATTTCTAAATGGGATGGCAGAAGGGAAGAAGCTGTTCCTGTGTGTGTGTGCCTTCAGGCTTCTTTGCCTCCTTAATGATGGATGCTGCCTTCCTAAGGCACCACTTCTTTAAGATGTCTTGGATACTACAGCATGGATATCAATTTCTCCTTCCAGTTTGGGAAAGAAAATATTCCCTCTCCACTCCTCCCCCCCCCCCCCCATTTCTATTCCCCACTCTGGTCTTTTACCTCTTTTCACCTGCCTATCATCTCCCCCTTGTCTTTTCAGGCCTCCACCCATCAGTTCCTCTGTCTCCACTGCATCTGCTCACGGGATGAGGCTTTTCATTCCAGAATGAATTAGGTGCTCTCCTCCTTTGAAGAAAGGGGCTTTCCTTCCTCCACCATCAACGCTGCCCTCACCAACATCTCTTCCATTTTGCGCACGTCTGCCGTGACCCCCATTCTCCTGCCACCTCACAAGGGACTGGATTCCTTTTGTTTTGTCCTCGTCTACTACCCCATCCAGCACATAATTCTCTGAAACTTCCAAACTTCCTCTGTCTCCAAAGGGATCCCATTACCAAGCACATCTTTCCATACTCTCTTCCCACCCTCCCCAACTTTCCACAGGGATTGCTCCTTGTCCATTCATTCTTCTCTCCTCTCTCTTTCTCTCCTCCCCCCCCCCCCCCCCATCTACAACCTGGTACTTGTCCTTGGAAACGGAACAAGTCCCACATCTGCTGCTGCACCACCTCCCTCACTAATATTCATGACCCCAAACAGTTTTTCTGTGTGGGGTAAAACTTCACCTGTGAGTCTGTTGGGGTCATCTACTGTATCTGGTGCTCCTGGTGTGATCTCCTGTACATCGATGAGACCCGGCGTAGATTGGGATACTGCCTCCACCAGAAAATGTGGGATCTCCCAGTGACTGCCCATTCACATTCCAACATTCCACACAAAATGCTGGTAGAACACAGCAGGCCAGGCAGCATCTATGGGGAGAAGCGCTGTTGACGTTTCGGGCCGAGACCCTTCGTCAGGACTAACCGAAAGGAAAGATAGTAAGAGATTTGAAAGTAGTTGGGGGAGGGGGAAATGCGAAATAATAGGAGAAGACCGGAGGGGGTGGGATGAAGCTAAGAGCTGGAAAAGTGACTGGCGAAAGTTATACAGAGCTGGAGAAGGGAAAGGATCATGGGATGGGAGGCCTCAGGAGAAAGAAAGGGGGGGGTGGGAGCACCAGAGGGAGATGGAGATCAGGCAAACAACTAAATATGTCAGGGATGGGGTAAGAAGGGGAGGAGGGGCATTAACGGAAGTTAGAGAAGTCAGTGTTCATGCCATCAGGTTGGAGGCTACCCAGCCGGTATACAAGGTGTTGTTTCTCCAACCGGAGTTTGGATTCATTTTGACAATAGAGGAGGCCATGGATAGACATATCAGAATGAGAATGGGACGTGGAGTTAAAATGTGTGGCCACTGGGAGATCCTGCTTTTTCTGGTGGACCAAGCGTAGGTGTTCAGCGAAACGGTCTCCCAATATATAAAAAGCCACACTGGGAGCACCGGACGCAGTATACCACACCAGCCGACTCACAGGTGAAGTGTCGCCTCACCTGGAAGGACTGTCTGAGGCCCTGAATGGTGGTGAGGGAGGAAGTGTAAGGGCAGGTGTAGTACTCGTTCCGTTTACAAGGATAAGTGTCAGGAGGGAGTTCGGTGGGAAGGGATGGGGGGGGGTACGAGTGGACAAGGGAGTCGCGTAGGGAGCGATCCCTGCGAAAAGCAGAAAGGGGGGGAGGGAGGGAAAAATGTGTTCGGTAGTGGGATCCCGTTGGAGGTGGCGGAAGTTACGGAGAATTATACGTTGGATCTGGAGGCTGGTGGGGTGGTAGGTAAGGACAAGGGGAACCCTATCCCGAGTGGGGTGGCAGGCAGATGGGGTGAGGGCAGATGTGCGGGAAATGGGAGAGATGCGTTTGAGAGCAGAGTTGATGGTGGACGAAGGGAAGCCCCTTTGTTTAAAAAAGACATCTCTTCGTCCTGGAATGAAAAGCCTCATCTTGAGAGCAGATGCGGTGGAGATGGAGGAATTGTGAGAAGGGGATAGCCTTTTTGCAAGAGACAGGGTGGGAAGAGGAATAGTCCAGGTAGTTGTGAGAGATTGTAGGCTTATAGTAAATATCAGTAGATCGGCCGTCTCCAGAGATGGAGACAGAAAGATCAAGAAAGGGGCGGGAGGTGTCGGAAATGGACCAGGTAAATTTGAGGGCAGGGTGAAGCTACAGTGGAGAAGCTGAGGCAAAGCCAACTGAGTGACATTGGAAAACAAACATTTTATGTAGATGGATGTGTGGTTGGGGGAATCTTGTTTTATGATGCATGATCTGGTTTAAGACTGGTTTGAAAGCAAAGGAATTCACTTAAAAACATTTTAATACATTTTTGAAGTAAAAACGCTCTTTTGAAAAAAAATTGTGGTAAACTATCATCACAAACAGCGAAGTGGTGAGTGAGGGTAAATCGTACTCGGGAGATATGCCCTGCTGGTGTGCTGCAAAACTGACACACTTGGAGTTGGAGTGGATGATTCAGAGGGGAGAAGGTGGGGCAAAGGAGTTCCGATGCCCATCCACCTTACCTGGGTCCAAGGGTGGATCATTCTCATCGCTGAGCCGATTTAGTGAGGTAGAGAACGGCAGCGAAATCCAGGTCTGAAGCAAATCGCTGGGGGGTGTGTTCTGGGCCTGGAGTGATTCTCCATGGCGAAACCCAGGTCCTAATGAAATGCACAATATACTATTTGGACAACCTAAACCCCGGACCACGCAGACTGGAAAGGCAAGGTGTCAAGAGTCGGGTGAGGTTGGATCACTCCAAATGCTGAGCCGATTTGAAGAGATCAAGAACAGCTTCTCCAATAGTGAAATTTAGTCCCAGAGCGATTTGCTGAGGTGGGGCCGGATTCCTAGTATGAAATTCGGACAACTTAAGCGCTGTCCCAGATAGTGTGGGGTCTCCTCTCTCCATGATGCTAAGGCTGTGAGTCTCCGCCCAGCTGCTGTGCCTTGTGTCTGTGAGCTTTATGGTGGCTTTTGCCTGCTAATGTGGCAAACTGAATATCGAGGTTTTGGGCCTACTCTGAGCTGCTTCAGGGAATTGGAACTAAGGACGTAATTTGGTTCAGGATGTTATTGTTTGTGTGATTTGTTGTGTTTTTTTTCTTCTTTGTGGGCACTAGTGGTTGGTCTTATTTTTCTTAAATTGCGTTCTTCGGGTTCCTTTCTCTCTGACTGCCTGTAAGCAAATAAATCTCAACTTACACATTCTTTGATAATGAATGCACTTTAAATCTTGATAACTAGGCAGCAGTTCTGATTAAACTCCTGTTCTTTCTCCTGCAGTACAGAACTGATGCGCAGGGTGAAGAGGTTTCAAATTGCTCAATATCGGTGTCTTGTGGTAAAGTATGCAAAGGATGTTCGGTACAGCAAGCAAGATCTGGCTACACATGACAAGTGAGTATTGAGTGCTGACATTGGACTGGGAGTTGTGCTGCATCATATCAACAATCTAATTATCACTAATGACTAAATTACAGCTCATTTAGTAATAGTCCAATTAACATATGCTGACAGCATATGAAATCAAAGCAATATGTTTGTAACATCTCCAAATCTGCCTGACAATTCCTTAAGCAGAAGCTCTCTCCTGAGGTTCTAGGCCCGTTCATGTGATCACTCGGGTTGAGTGCGATGCCCTCCAGAGGTGGTTTATTGGTGGGACATCAGCTATGGATACCCATAACTAGGATTCTCTTGAGGGGGACTGACTGTATGCGTGGCTTTTTTTTTTAACATGGGGAGGCTGGTGCACAGGCAGCAACCACACAATCCTTGGTGGATCGGGGTCAGGGTCCAGTGGCATGGAATATAAGATGGTGAGCAACCCTTCACTGTTGCAGCCTTCGTCTTTCTTTACTGCCTTTGTGATGTGTCATCTTTGACCAGCTCCACTGTTGAGGTTTTGGTTGGATCGCTCTTTGTCTGATATCTTTCCGCTGTGGGTGACGATCCTCGGAGAAGCACGAGATGGTCAGCAACTCCATGTCCGTTGCTATGTGACTGGGCGGAAACCCTGGCTGGCCTATCTGTGAAGTAGCGGTTGGCCAAGCAGTTAGAGTCCTTAGATTAGTGACAGCTGTTCCCAGCTCCTGTGGGGTTTACCCATTTGAAAGAGCATGAACATTAAAGGTATTTTAGACATGTGAGATCCCATATTTCAGAGGTGTGTGAGAGATGCTGATGTGGCTAGGCATCAGGTCTACTTTATATGGAATCATACCTTTGTTATCTTGTCTGGCTTTCTTCATATTCTGAACTTCTACCAGTGTTCCACTTGCTACTTGTCCTGAGGTCCCTTTTCTGACTGATCTTTGTTCGTTCTTCTTTTGTCCCAAATTTTATTTTTATTCTTGTGTTCCTGTTCCTTCATTAACCCATACCCTTGCCAGAGTGCACCTTTCCCCTAATTCTGTCCAGTTGCCATTTTTAAAAAAAAATCATTTGTTACTGGAAAGGGTGAATACTTGACTCGCTGAGCATAAGGTGAATGTTCTCTCAGCTGTTAGAACATTGAATATTCCAGCACAGTGCAGGCCCTTCTGTCCACAATGTTGTTTCATCCATTTAACCTACTCATAAGATAACTTAACCCTCCTTCCTACCTAGCCCTTCGTTTTCTTTCATCCATGTGCCTATCTAAGAGTTTCTTAAATCCCCTTAATGTATCTGCCTCTACCACCATCCCTGGCAGGACTTTCCATGCACCCATCACTCTGACATCTTACTTCCCCCCCCCCCCCCATTACTTCTCCAATTATCTTAAAATTATAGCCCCTGGGTATTATCTGGGGGGAAATGTCTGGCTACCCACTCGATCTCTGCACCTTATCTTCTGCAACTCCGTCTAATTGCCCCTCATCGTCTTTCGCTCCAAAGAGAGAAGCCTTGGATCACTCTAAGCTCCTCTATCAAGTCACCTCTCATTGTCCTGCTTTCCAAAGAGAGAAGCCCTAGCTGGCCCAACCTGTCTTCATTCTGCTGTGGGTTCCTTTGAATTCTCCACATCTTCACACCTTTTAGGGCCCCCCTTCTCTTATAGCCCATGTCTTGGATCAAATATTCGCTACTTCATCTGATTTGTCTACGAATTGTCATGAGAGTGGGTAGTTTAGAGGTTGGCATAATGGTATTACATCACCAGCGATCACTGATCGAGATTTGATTCCCGGCGCTGCCTACAAGGAGTTTGTATCTTCTCCCTGTGACTGAGCGCTCAGGTTTCCCCTTGCTTTCTGAAGATGTTGTTAGGGTTATTGAGTTGTGGACCTGCTATATCGGCACCAGAAATGTGGCGACACTTGTGACCTGCCCCTAGCACAATCCTCACTAATATGACGCAAACTACACATTTCATTGTTTTGATGTACATGCGACAAATAAAGATAATCTATTTTTTAAACCATAATGCAAATTGGATTGTGAAGCTCATGATGTACATGTAATTGGGTTTTTAAACTGGAATTGTCAAAAGTAGTTGGTTTCCCAAAATTAAAAAAAAAATCCCCTCAATGCTCTAGCCAGGTTTAGTCTGTCACTGGCAGTAAGTCAATAGTTTCACAGTATATAATGGAATAGACTATTTAAAATGTTGCAAACAGAAGTGATGTATTGACTTTCTAACCAAGGAGGCGGTTGCTATTTCAGACGCAAATGCTGCAAAAAAAGAACTATTGACCCTAGTTGAAAGCTCAGTCTCAACACAGAGCAGATAAGAGTTTGATGTTACAAGTTGGAACAGATGCAAGCCATCTTGAATAAGTGAATTCATGAAACAGCCACTAAAAAAGGCTTTTCTCTTGTGTGGACGTGGTGTCATTTCTTGCATTGTATGTTACAGGGAACTTCTCTACTTCGAAGAGCGCATTCAGTAGAAATTCATACCAGCAATTTGGTGAGCAAAAGAATTTGGAGAGGAAAAACAAAAAAAAATTGCAATAATTATTAACACTTGCTCATTGACTAAAATTGGTTTAAATCTGCAGTAGATAGAAAATAGGATAAATTTAAGTATCTGAAGAAAATTTAATATCACTGACATGTGAAATTTATTTTGTGGCAGCAGTACAGTGAAATACCAAAACCAAACTAAATTACAATATGAATATATTTTTAAAAATGCAGAATGAGTGCAAAAATAATGAGGTAGTGTTCATGGGTTGGTTCATTGCCCATTCAGAAATCTGATGGCAGAAGTGAAGACCCTACTACCAATGATGTAGGCAGGAAAGGAGAAGAGGTCCTACGCAGTGAGTATAGAAAGTTAGGAAAGAGGGTGAAGAGATGGACCTCAAGGTGGTAATCTCCCGATTCCTCCCTGTGCCATGATGAATGAATGGCAGCGGAGATGGTGCAGGGGACAGTGTTTCAAATTCTTGGATCACTGGAACCTTTTTTTGGGGGAGGGGAGACCTGTTCAAGAGGGACATGTTGCACCTGAACTGGAGGGGATCTAATATCCTAGCCAGGAGGTTTGCTAATGCTGCTCGGGAGAGTTTAAGTTAGTTTTGCAGGTGGCTTGGCACTGGAGCCCCAGGTCAGTAAGGAAAGGATCAACCAGAAGGTAGATGTGGGGAAGGTATTGAAAGGCAAAATCAAAATAACAGGTATGATGGGTGTATATTTTAATGCTAGGCATGTTATGGGTAAAGTTGATGAACTTGGAGCACGGATTAGTATGTGGAACCATGATGTTGTAGCAATTACTGAAACTTGGGTGGGAATGGGTGATTAATGTACCAGGTTTTCGAAAATATAGAGGAGGAGATAAAAGAGGGGGTGGCATTGTACTAAAAAGCAGGGACAATATCACAGCTGCACTCAGGAGACCTAATGGAGGGGTCAGTCACTGAGTCCATTTGGTTGGAACTCAGGAATAGGAAGGGATTGTACTACAGACCCCACCTAATAGCCAATGGGATATTGAGGAACATATATAATCAGATTAAGGAAATGTATAAAGATAATAGGGTTGTCTTGAGGAGGGGTGGGGGTTTCAATTTCTTTAATATAAACTGACCTTATTAGTGTAAGGGGTTCAGATGGGGCTGAATTTGTGTATCCAGGAAGGCTTTTTAAATCACTATATGGACAGATAGAAGGGGCTGTACTAGACCTGGTGTCAGGCAATGAGCCTGGCCAGATGAGCTTCCAATGGGTGAGCAATTAAGGAACAATGATCACAACTTCTTAATTTTCAGGATAACAATAGGTATGGTCCTTGTGGGAGGGTTTTAAATTGGAATAGGGCAGAACACAAGGGCATTGGGCAGGAACTAAGAAGCTTTAATTGAGAACACCTTTTCTCTGACAAGTCCACATCAGGCATGTGGAAGGTGTATAAAGGTCCATTGCACAGTGTACAGGAAAGGCATGTTCCTGTTAGAAGGGAGGATGGGGATGGAAAGATAAGAGAACCTTGGATATCCGGAGAGGTGATGAATTTAGTCAAGAAGAAAAAGGGGAAGTATGTAAAGCTTTGGAAGTCAAGATTAACAAAGCACATGAGGAGTATAAAGAAACCTGAAAAGAACTAAAGAAGGGAGTAAGAGGATGAAAGGGAGAGGGTGATGCCACTCAAGGATAAAGGAGGGAACATTTGCTTGGATGCAGAGAATGTGAGTGAGGTATTAATGAGTGCTTTGCTTCAGTATTTCCAAAGGAAAAGGATATGGAGGGCCAGGAGATCAGTGCTGAGTGTATAAATACGTTAGGGCATTTAGAAGTCGAGGAGGAGGAAGTGGTGGGCTTCCTAATGAGTATTAAACTTGGGTTGTTTTCTCTGAAGTGTTGGAGGCTGAGGGGAGAGCTGATCAGTGTTTACGAGATTGAGAGGCATAGAGAGAGTAGACAGACAGTATCTGTTTCCTAGTGTTTGAATGTCTAATAGCAGAGGGCATGGGTTGAAGGTGAGAAGGGTCAAGTTCAAGTGGGATGTGAGAGGTAAAGTTTTTTTTCACTCAATCATGGATGCCTGGTATGGTGGCAGAGGCAAATACATTAGAGGCTTTTAAGAGGTGTTTGGATAGGCACAGGGATGTATGGAAGATAGAGAGATATGGACATGGTGTAGGTGGGAGGGATTCGTGTTTAGGTGTTTTAATTTGCATTTTATCTGGTTCGGCACAACACTCTGGGCTGATTGCCCTGTTTCTGTGCTGTATTCTATGTTATAAAACACTGAGTGTCCTCGGCTCCTACCTCCTTTCTAATGGTAGTAATGAGAAGAAAGCGTGTGCTGAGTGATGAAGGTCCTTAGTGATGCTGCCTCTTTGAAGATGTCATTGTTACTGGGTAGGTTAGTGCCCATGATGGATCTGGCAGTGTCTGCGACATTTTGCAGTTTTTTCTGATCAGTGCAGTGACCTCTTCATGCCTAATGGTGTGGTGGTGCTATCAGTTAGAATGTTCTCCATGATGTACCTGTAGAAATTTTCTCGAGTCTTTGGTAACATAAGTGTGTGTATAAATAACTTGATAAAAGAGGCTGGGTTTCTTGCAACATAAAACCATACAGGCCATTTGTAGGCTTGCATGACTGACAGTAGTGAAAACTGTGGGGAAGCTATTGACACAATGAAGGAAGCCCTGAGCACTGCCAGAGATGGAGGGCCTTCACTGCTGCCCTAAACACCAGAGGTGTAACAAGCAGTAAGATTAATCTGACTCTTCCCTCTTGTATAGTGACATGCTTCCCCCACCCCCCATTTCTTTCATATTGTCCTATCCAAGAGTCTCTTCATTGCCCCTAATGTAATATCTGCCTCCTTTTATCTCTGGCAACATGTTCCACACACTCCCCACTTTTTTTTAATTTAAAAACTATCTGACATCCATGGATCATAAGGCATACAGAATTAGGCCATTCAACCCATTGAGTCTGCTCCACCATTCCATCATAATCCTATATTTCAATTGCTTTAAAATTATGTCCCCTTGTATTAATGTAGATATGGCAAGGATGTGGACCATAAGTCAATTAGAGGAGGGCCAGTAAGTCAATGGGGTGAGACTAAATCTGGTCAGGGTAAATTAAAATCAAATATCAGTACTTGTAACTAATTTTAAGTTGTGCTGATGTCCTCTGAACTTGTGGATTTTCCCTTTATTGACTCCCTGGTACATTGCACATGAGATCTTTTACCGATGCTATTTTAATTACCTCTTCCGTCCCAATTTGTAACAGCTGGGAGCTTTCGGGTCTGGTGTAACCTACGCCATATCTCTGTTAAAGCTCTTCTTGTCTCAGCAACTGCTCCACCCCCACCCTTGGGTCATTTGAATTATTTGTCATCTATTGCTTACAATGATTTTGTGAAGTTTTACTGCATCCATATTGGTTGTCCAGGTTCTCAAACAGGTGATGTAGCTATTTATCGAGATACCACATGGAACAGGCCTTTCTGGTGCTAGGATCCACATTGCCCAAGAACCTTCTAAGCCTAACCACAGGGCATTGACCAATTAACCTACCAAGCAGTACATTTTTGGACTGTAGGAGAGGTTGGGGTACACCCACACAGTCATAGGGAGAACGTACATGCTCCTGACAGGCAGCCACAGGAATTGAACTCTGGTAGCCTGTACTGTACTACCATGCTATCTTGCTTGATTTATCTTATTCAGTTTGCATGCTTTTCAGCCCTCAGTTGGAACTGTTGCTCTAATTTCTCAATAGTATAAAACTATTTCCTAAGCTGTACTTTGTGACTCTGTTCTAATTGTAGCTTTACAATGCATGCAGTTCCTGCGACTAAGCTGAGTGAAGTTTATCAAGAAGCTTTAAGATCAGCGGTTATTGGAATTGATGAAGGACAGTTTGTAAGTACCCTTGTAGTCCAGGCTGTTCAAAATCCTTGTGCTAACGGTTCTTGGATCTATGCATTTTCAATTTAAAATTGAATTGTATGTGAAGGATTTAAATTTGTGAGAAACTTTTTGTAACGCCTCCGTCTAAATGTGCAAATTGCAGTAATTTGTATTAAAATAGTATGTACAGTAAGATATACAACAGAACAGTCAATATAGCTTAGAAATGCGATTGTGTCAGTGTGAACTAATCAGTCTGATGGCCTGGTGGGAGAAGCTGTCCTGGAGCCTGTTTGTCCTGACTTTGATGCTTCAGTACTGTTTTCTGGATGGCAGCAGCTGGAACAGTTTGTGGTTGGGGTGACTCGAGTCCCCTATGATCCTTCGGGCCCTTTTTATGCACCTGTCACTGTAAATGCACTGAATAGTGGAAAGTTCACATCTCCAGATGCTCTGGGCTGTCCACACCACTCTCTGCAGAGTCCTGCTATTAAGGGGAGTGCAGTTTCCATACCAGGCAGTGATCCAGTCAGCTGCTCTCAGTTGTGTCCCTGTAGGATTTGGAGACTCATGCCAAACTTAAACAGTCTGAGGTGAAAGAGGTGCTGCTGTGCTTTTTTCACCACACAGATGGTAAGTACAGGCCAAGTGAGATCCTCGATGTGTATACCGAGGAACTTGAAGCTGCTCTCCCTCTAACCCCAGATCCATTGATGTCAATAGGGGTGAGCTTGTCTCTGTTCCTCCAGTGGTCCACAACCAGCTCCTTCGTTTTTGCAACTGAGGGAGAGGTTGACTTCTTGATACTGCTGTCAGGGTGATCTAGGCTGCCTTGTTATTATTTGAGATGAGGCCAATCAATCAGAAAGAACTCCGTATGAAAACTTTTCTATATCGAACACTTTGAGAGAATAATGTGATTTGTAAATGCTCTTTAGTCTGGGGAGGCCTGATTTTTGCATCATCTTGGAGCTCTTCCTAATGCTACACACAAACGCAAGGGGTTCTGTAGACACTGGAAATCCAGAATAGCACATGCAAAATGCTAGGGTTATTCAGCAGGTCAGGCAACATCTATGGAGAGGAGTAAACAGTAGACATTACAGGCTGAGTCCCATTTGTTACACAAACTGATGGAGGAGGTTGGCAGGGTTGAGTTGCGTCTCTACCAAAGGAGGTGTGAGGTGCTCCTTTCCTCTGCAGGTCACCCTTGGACGAGGTGTAGCACTTACTTCACCCCCCACATGATCAGGGTCACGTGAAGCCATGGGAGCAGGTGGTGGATGGTCGTATGAGCAGCCGGAGCATATCACAAGTCCTGCTTATGCGACCACTGATGCCAGGCAGACAATCTCCGAGTATTGATAATGGCGGGGTCTCCCGTCTTGTTAAGACTCTAGCCAGAAGAAGGCAATGGCAAACTACTTCCCTAGAAAAACTTGCCAAGAACAATCATGGTCAAGACTAAGATCACCCACCTCACCCACCTCATGTGACGCAGTACCTAATGATGAGGACTGATGGAGGAGCAAGCTATTGATTGATTCAGTAGTTTAAAACAAGCCCGTAAGACATGGGAACAGAATTAGGCCATTTGGCCCATTGAGTCTGCTCCACCGTTCCACCAGGACTGATTTATTATCCCTCTCAACTCCATTCTCCTTTCTTCTCTCCGTAATCGCAACACAAGCAAAAGTGTCCAGCATTGTGATTAAATACCTCTCATCCTCCAGTTTCCAGATTGCGTAGAATTCTCTGAGGAAATGGCTAACAAAGGGAAGACTGTTATTGTGGCGGCATTGGATGGAACATTCCAGCGGAAAGTAAGTGAGAACAAGCTTACAGGCCTTGTCAGAAAGCCCAGTGTGGACTCTGTGCTGCCATATCTTTAACACCATCCAAACCACACTTGAGTTTTGTGTTCTCTTGGGCAGAGAGTTGATACATTACACAAAATATCCTCAGACTTCTGAATTCCTGATCATTCCATATTCAGTGGAGACAAAGTAATTTACTGCAGGATCTGGGTGGCAGGAGATTTGATGGTTTTGCTGCTCTGGTCAATAAAAGCATAGCCCAACCAACAATAAAATCTTTAGCCTCAGAGTGCTGTGGTGGTGTGGGCAGACACCTTAATTAAATATTTGGAGGTAATAGTTGAGACAAAAAATTATGACAGGTGTTTACATTCTTGAATATGCTTGTGGGGGAGATGGTCATAGAGCACAACATAGCAAAATATGCCCTTTGGCCCACCTCGTCCATGCCAAAAGATTATTCTGCCTAGTCCTGTTAACCTGGACCATAGCCCTTCATACCTCTCCTGTCCATCTACTTATCCAAATTTCTCTTACATGCGGAATTGAACCCCACATCCACCTCTTCCACTGCAGCTTGTTCCACCCTTGCACCATCCTGAGTGAAGAATACTTCATAGGTTCACCCTTGACCTATGGTCTCCAGATCTAGTCTTGCTCAATCTCAGTGGAAGAAGCCTGCAAGCATGTAATCTATCTACACCCCTCTGTTTTGCATGCAATTACATGGTGTTGGTGGTAATAGGGGCTGCTTACTATGTGATACACAAGGCTTCTAATCTCTTAAAGTGAATGTGGTACCGAACGTAGTCATTTTCAGCATGTGATTTTTCTTTAAATAATTTTGCTCTTGTCTTCAGGCTTTTGGCAACATTCTGAACCTGGTTCCACTTGCAGAGAGTGTGGTGAAACTGAATGCTGTGTGCATGAAGTGTTACCGAGAGGCTGCCTACACCAAGAGAATTGGCATTGAAAAAGAGGTCTGTGTTTGTCACCGTTCTCCTTTGAGCTGTTAAAACATCAGATACTGTGAAATGTGTCATTTGCATCTAAGACCAACAGTCTCAGGATGTACTGGGGATGTCCTTTAAGTGTTGCCATGCTTCCAGCGCTAACTTACTAACCCTAATCTGTGCTGCATCTTTGGTATGTGGGAGGAAAGCAGAACATTTGCAGAAAGTCCATGCGTTCATGGAGAACGTAAAAACTCCTTACAGCCACTGGCAGGAATTGAACCCTGATCAGGGATTGTGGATGCTATAATAGCATGCAAGCTGCTATGTTACTGTGCCTTCTGCAAAATCATTATGCTGAGAACCATCAGCATCCACATGAATATAGTGATGAGGCACTGGGGCGCTGGTGGAGTTTCAACCATTTTTGTAAAATTGTACCATGCAGGGAAAGGCAATTTGATGCCTTGCTTGTTCTTGGAAACTTAAATCAGGCCTGCTATTGTGGAGGGATTTTAAACGTTATAAAAGATAAATCTGCAAATTAGTGATGATGAGTTGATTCTGTAAACGAGTAACCTTCCAGATGTTTGTTATCTGTGGGACAGTGTTTCCAGGTGCATCATGGGATGCAATCAAAATAAGAAACAGTTGTGATCGGGGCCTTGGTCTTAGAGGTGGATGTTAGGGGTGGAGTGAGGTTGTGGGATTTAAAGGACTCACAAGATTCAAGTTTATTTATCTTGTATATATTGGAACAGACAGTGAAAACGTGTTGTTTACGTCAGGAACCAACACCTCAGGGCGTGCTGGGGGCAGTCCATGACTGTCACTGTCCGTTCTGGTGCCAACCTAGCATTTTCAGTAAGAACAACACAACACAAAAACAAGCCCTGTCCTCCCTCCCACCCACAAACCCCAAGGCAGTCTGCATTCCTTGGCCTCCAATGGATCGGTATTTGGACTTAGGCACGCATATATTATGCCTTCAGCTGCCCCAGCAGGCACAGATTGGGTTGAAGGGTGAATGGGGAAGTTGAGGCATAGATGGAGTGAATGTACAGAACAGAATCAGGCTCTTCGGCTCAGCTTCTCCACACTGACCACCGTACTAATTCCACTTACATTTTGTCCATCTTTCTGATCTGCTCGGTGCTTTGGCCAGGAGACTGTTGGGCAGCCAGGGGTGGTGGAGCAGAGGGGAGTATCGTGAGGAGTTTACAGGAATAGGAATGATGGCTGCATGTGATTACTTTAAAATCATTGATCCCACTAATCTCCCAACTCTGGTGTGATTCAGTGCTGAATGCCAGATGGAGTGTTACTCTTATTGTCAAGGATCTTGAAGAAAGGTATTTATCAACTGGGCAGCATGGTAGCATAGCAGTTAGTGTAACGCTTTACAGCACCAGTGGCCAGAGTTCAATTCTGTCACTCAGGGAGTTTGTGTTCTCCCTGTGTCTGGGTGCTCCAGTTTACCCTCTCATTTCAAAGATCTACAGGTTAGTACGTTAGTTACATGGGTGTAGTTGGGTGGTGCAGGCCCATTGGACTGTGCTGTATCTCTAAATGACCCATGATTTCACCGGTGTTGTGTAAGAATGACGATGGCTACTGTAATACACAGTAAAATCCCACAGTCAGTAATGTGATGACTAAGTGGTCCACTTCATTACTTCACTTTTCACGTCCTTTGTCAGAGATTTAGATGACAGAAATTAATGGCTTTGTGGGCGACTTTGCAGATGATACCGATGGGTGGAGGGGCTGGTAGTGCTGAGGAAGCAGGTAGCCTGCACAAGGACTTGGGCAGGTTAGGAGAATTGCCAAAGAGATGGCAGGTGGACTACAGTGTAGGTAAGTGTATGGTCATGCACTTTGGTAGAAGAAGCAACAACGTACAATTTTCTTAATGGGGAGTTCAGAGCTACAAAGGGACTTGGGAGTCCTCGTGCCCTATTCCCTAAAAGTTACCCTGCAGGTTGAGGCAGTGGTAAGGAAGCAAATACCAATGTTAGCATACTTTTTGAGGGGACTGTAATATAAAAGCAATGCTGAGGCTTTATAAGGCATTGATCAGACTCCACATAGAGTATTGTGAGCAGTTTTGGGCCCTAAAACAGGATGTGCCGGCATTGAAGAGAGTCCAGAAGAGGTTCATGAGAATGATCCTGGGAATTAAAGGGTTAATTTATGAGTGTTTGCCTCTGGGCCTGTACTCAATGGAGTTCAGAAGAATGACTGCAATCTCTTTGAAACCTATTGAAACATGAAAGGCCTAGGTGAAGAGAACGTTTCCTACAGTCGGGAGGAATTTCCGTAGCCAGAGGGTGGTGAATCTGTGGAATTCATTGCCACAGATGGGTGTGGAGACCAAGTCATTGGGTGTATTTAAAGTGAAGATTGATAGTTTTTTGATTAGTAAGGGCATCATGGGTTGGGGGAAAGGGAGGAGAATGGGGTTGAGAGTGATTATGATTGGCCATGGTGCAGTGATAGAGCAGACTCTGAGCCGAATGGCCTAATTCTGCTCCTGTGACATTGAAGGACGGTTGGATATGGGCAAGCATGTCCTGCATGAGCGTATGCTTCTTTGACAGTGCTGTAGCATCTTTCCCATCTATGTGAGAGCAAGTACCTCTGACAGAAGCACTCCCTCAGTACCGCACTGGATGGCCAAGCTGGACTTGCATAGAATAACAGTGATTAAGGAAATTGATCTGCAGCTAGTGCCATTAATATGAATTTATGATTTTTGAATCGTACCATAGAGAGTATTTACATTTTTTATTAAATCTGGAATTGAAAGAAAATTGGTGTGAGATCCAACAAGTTGCTCAATTAACAGACAAAATGCTGGAGGAACTCAGCAGATCATAGAATCTGTGGTGAGGAATAACAGTCGATGTTTTGGACTGAAACCTTTCAACAGGACCAGAAAGGAAGGGGGAGGAAGCCAGAATAAGATACAAGTTACGTGATAGGTGAAGCCAGATGAGGCTGGATTGTTGTCAAGGCCAAAAAGATATTTAATGGCGTTCACCTAAAGTATGGTCTGCCATCCTTACCCTGTGTAATTGTGGCCTTAAACCTATCAAAATGGTTAACTCTAGCTATCTCAAAAATTCTAGGGCAACAGTGAAGAGTTAATTACAGTCAGCAGTGTCCAATGAATAAATGCATTCCATTTTAGAAGTCTTTATGACAAGGTATTTAAAGGCACTACTGTCTTTTCTCAAGAAACAACCCTATTAACATGGTTTGGAAAGTAAGCTCAAGTACATTGAGGTCTCTTTACCGCAACTAATGAATGCTCATTTAAGCTTCCAGGAATGATGGTGAGAGATTCTTGTTAAGGACATAGTGGTTGTGGTTGAAGAAGGTTGAAATGAGCCACAATCTTAGGAAATACTAGATGATACTCAGGACTGAGTGGAGTTTGAGGCCTGATCAGGGTATTTAAATTATTTCAGACCTGGGAATCTTTGGTAATACAGCCCTCTGGTCTTGTTTACATGTATTTAACGCCTTGCTATGTTTCTCCAGATTGAGCTGATTGGCGGAGTGGACATGTACCGAGCCACCTGTAGGATCTGCTACTTTGCGAGTGATAATCTGCCAACCAAGCAGGATTGCAAGGAGAACGAGGTCACAGGTTGGCCAGCGAAGACCGGACAACTATTATCTTCTCATCATTCCGCCAGTGGGGACAGGAGCATATTACCAAGGAAACTCTTTGAAAACTTGCAGCCTTCAAGCTGTGTAGCCAATGGCTGTAACTGAAGTCCACCCTGCACTAACCATTGCAGTCATTGTTCCTTGAGCATTCCCTTTCCTTTGAGATGTGAGCCATTATGGGGGCTGTTTTTTCAATAGTTGCCCACCATCTAGGCAATGGAGGTGCCTTAACAGCTTCTCCATAGTTCAGTGAGCAGAATCTCTGTAAGTCAGGCATCATCCATGGAAATGAATAAACAGTCGACATTTTGGGGCAAGACCACCTTTGGGGACTGGAAAGGAAGGGGGAAGATGCCAGAATGAAAAGGTGGGAGGGAGGGGAAGGAGAATAGCTAACGGATGATGGGTGAAGCCAGATGGCTTGGGAAGGTTAAGGGCAGGAGAGGAAGGAATCTGATGGGATGAGAGTGGACCAGGGAAGAAAGGGGCACCGTTGGAGGTGAGAAGAGGTCATTGTGACACAGGAATGGGTATATGGGGCATCAAAATCAAGTTTTGATGCCAATATTACTACTTCCGGTTAAAATAATTCAGGTATTTTCACTTTTTGAGAATTTACCCTGCCTCCTGCATCAATTAATTACTTCTAGATCTTCGGTCTCCATGACAACTTCGGCCTATCTATTTTCATGCCGCTTCATCAGTGCGTGTCTGGATCTGAAGTGAATGATTTGCTGTTAGTAATTCCCTTTTAAGTTTAATAATTCCTCCCAGGTGTTGTCTGCTGAGATGTGCTTATTAGTGTAGCATTAATGGCACAGACTATCTCCAGCAAGGAGTCTAATTGCATCCCTTCTTGAATTCCCCCACCAGTTAACATCCTGGGAGTTCTTTAGTGATCAGGGCTTCATTGAGAGGAGTTCAAAGGTTGAACAGCCTTATTAAGTGATTCATCTAATATAATTGCCTTTCAATTGGGATTGAGTAGAATGCAGCTCCTTTCACATACTGCAATGAGTTTTAACACCATCCAGTAAAGAGCAACTGACCATCCATCAGTTTCTCCAATCGAACTGGAAAATGTTCATCTTGTATCATACTTGAGTATCTTGCTGGTGCTATCTTGATTCTTCCAAGTACAGTATAGCAAGGGCAGAATTTTGAAATTTGCCTGCACATCATACCTCCATAAATTGTAAATGTATCATTAATCTTGTCTGTGGTTAAATGTAAATGTGTATGTGAGTATCAATCCTATTCCTATTGGGATTAAAGGACACAATTACCACGGTCAGCTCAGATCCAATGGTTCACCAAATGTAAGGCACAGGCCAAAGTTAGGCCATTCTGATCATCCCTATCTTCTGCCCCATCTTTTCAGTATGACTGACATATTCTCCCTCTCAACACCATTCTCCTGCCTTCCCTCCATAACCTCTGACAGGTGTACTGGTCAAAACCCTATCAATCCCTGCTGTAACTATACCCAGTGGCTCGGGGGGGGGGGGGGTTGCTTCTTTTGTTATGCCATGATTAACTTTAGAAACTGCAGCTGCTTTTGTTATTGATTAGCCAGTTTCAAAGGTATAAAATAACAGAATTTTGCTTTATCCCCTTTGTTTCAAGGCAAGCAGTGCAATTGACCATTGGGAAGGGATGCTCTGTGTGTGTGCTTTTACAAATAGTTTTGTTTGTTTGTAAATAAATGTAATATACTTACATTAGGTGTTTTGTCTCACTTGCCAGACCGTGGGTCTGATTCAGTGGCCTTTACTTGGCCTTTACAGCTATCTGTGGCAATGAATTCCACAGATTTACCACCCTCTGGCTAAATAAATTCTTCTTCATCTGTTCTAAAGGGATGTCCTTGTATTCTGATGCTGGACACCCCCACTATAGGAAATATCCACTCTATCTAGACCCCCCTCCCAATTCTTGTAAACATCAGCATTGACAGACTGAAGCCATCAAATGCAACTTATTAACTGTTTCATTCCCAGAATCATTCTCATGAACCTCCTCTGGACCTTTCCTAATGCCAGCGCATCCTTCCTTTAACTTTAATAAGGGGGCCCACAACTGCTCACAATACTCCCTAGTGTGGTCTAACCAATGCCTTATAAAGTCACAGCATTACATCCTGACTAATGAAATAATTGCATTGTTTCTCAGGAATGCAGGGAAGAGATCTTTGTTAAACGATACGAGGTGACTGACAGTTTGGTCAGAAGGGAGAAACATTTTGATTAGTACTAAAACAAGTTCTGGGTTCACTCAGAATCAGCATCTGTAAAAAGAATAACAGTTAATGTTTCGGGTATGGAAACCTCTTAGTCATAACCATTTCTAAAACCAAAGGAACCTAACCTGAAAATTGAGTATTTTGTTTCAGATCTCCAATGTATACAGTATTTTAAATACTAAGAGCTTTGGTTACAAATGGTAAAGGTGCGAGACATAATACAGGGATGGAGATGAGGTGTTTTAGTGGTACAACATGTAGTAGATCCTTCCTGCCCTTAAAGCCACACAACCAACAACCCTGATTTAACCTAATCACGGGACTACCTTTACAGTGACCAGTTAACCTACCCAGTCCTTGGCATCGTACTAACTATTACACTACCATGTTACCTTGGCGGGGGGGGGGGGGGGGGGGGGATGCAGATATTGTGCAACTGACGTCAAATGTGATAGAACAGGGCTATTGCCAGTTTACTGTTTCAGTTTTTGGGGATAAAGTAATTGACCATGTTGCATAATGTCCAGGACTAGAGATGTCTAAATATAACAAGCAAGGTACTAGTTACTCTGCTGTTTAGCATTAGCAGCCTCTCGCCAAGTCCAGATATAACATCGGCATAGGTGAGACACCTATAGATGAACAGATGTGTGGGTGATAGAAGTCTTAATGCTGCTGAGAATATTAGTCCACAAAAATTCTTCCTCTTACCCTTAGTGCTGTTGCAAATACAGTATTGTGCAGAAGTTTTAGATATATTACAGATTTATCATAATATAACTAGGGAGCCTTAGATTTATTATTGCACTCAAGTTTATTATTGCACTATACTGTTGCTACAAAAAACAAAATTTCATGACATGTGAATGATAAACCTGATATACAATTTTTGTCACTGCTAATTAGCAAAATTTAAAGCTGTTTTGCTCACTGCAATTTTAAGCACTCAGGTTTGGTCATGTCTAGCACCTCCAGGTGTGAAAATGAAACTATTTCACTACTTCAAGTTAGGAACTACAAAGAATTTGCACTATGTTCACAGTCGCTCAAAAGCATAGCCATGGTGGATAAATCCCAACTATAAGGAACTAAAATCTTACAGTACTATAGTATTTTTATAGTTCTAATTTGCTTTGTATTTTATTTAAATAATTATACAGTAGTTGGTTTTTTAAACATTTCACTATTTTCAGGAAACTAGCCACTTGGAACAGCTTTCAATCAGCATTATACACAACCACTAGAATATAGAAGTCAATAACACCAGACATCACTTTCACAAAAAGTTTATTGGTACAGCAGGTTGAATTATTGTTGAACAGTGACCTTGTGTGCTTTATTTAGAAGGCTCACTGAACACAAGGGATAGGAGGAAAATGCACTGCTACATGGGCCCTAATACAATCCATTAACAATGAACAGGCATCATAAAGGTGAACAAGTGCCACAAGGTATTTTGAAGAAACCCATGCCAGTTTATCCAATGTTCTTTAGTAATTTAAATCTTTGGTTCAGACACTGATAGTTTAAATGTAGCCCATGTGACTTAGACACATGTTAAAAATAAAAATATTAACCATCACTCCTTTGTCCATGTTACTTTGGCAACAAGGTCATTAAAATGTAATGCTCTATCATAAAGTGAATTAAAATAAAATTTATTTTGCTTTATCCTGAAGGCACTAACTGGTGTCTGGCTCATTGTACTATTGAGTATACAAAAAGCCCACATAATTGCACTTTCCAGCAGTAGTAACTAGATCGCTGGGAAGTCTTTAGGAGGGAGGAAGCCAAGTCTAAACCTGAAAGGAAAATCTTTTACTGCAAGCCTCACAGAGAGGTTTACTCTTGCCCAGAACCAGAATGAAACTGACTTCCACTACTTTGCACATTATGTATGCTGAGCGACGACCCAGACAGTGCAGTGCAAAAGTACTCAGCGTTAGCTTAAACTGGGGGCTGCCCCTGGCTATAGCACTTTGGATCCTGTTTTGAGTGCGAGAAATAACCGAGGAACATCATGTTAATTTAAATATCATCTGATTTTGTTTGTGAAATCCATATATGGCACACTCACAAATAGTGACAGAATAGTCCTTCGCTTCAGAAATACCATTTGGCATTATAGACCAGTAGGGGTACACATGGCTAATCCTCGGATCCATTCCATCCCATTACACACTATCCTGTTCAGCTCCGGCAGAGATTCAGCCTGAAGCTAGCAAGCTCAGCCTCTTATCTCCTCGACTGGGTGACAGATCAGCCCCAGACTGGTATCTTTTCAACTTGCAATTTACAGCACATTTTTTTAGCTCACTAGACAACACATCCCCTTGCACGTGATTTCTGTTTAAACATTCAATCAGCCACTGCCACAGTTAACCGAAAGCTAAATAACATTACCCCATCGTTTAAAGCCGTTTCAGTAGTACAACGAATACAAAAGAACCCTTTTACAAAAGTGATTTTGGTTATCGAAGCAATCGCAAATATAAAGAGGTACAAAAGATTCAAACAATGAAATATCACCCTCCCCCGATACCAGGTCACACAAATTGTGCAACTGATTATTTTGGTGCCTTTAACGATCTAATCAGTCTCTTCCACCTCTCCACTGCTTTGCAGTGTGCAATACTGCAATCTTCCGCCCAAAAAAAACAAAATCCACTGTGGTTGGTCAGCTGTGCTACTGACGTCACTTCCCACAGAAACATTTTAAAACCATACACGAGTCAAAATCGCAAGGAACACAAAAATTGGCAGCTTAGACTTTCGTCTATCTTGGATTCCGGCACCATATGCTTTTATACAGAATAACATGAAAATGCTGAAAAAGTTTCTATTTACAGTTAATTAGTTTGATCTTTCTTTTAATCAATGCACATGGTCCTGGCCAGCCAGCAAACAAAAGCAATTTGATATCGACGCTATTAAGTGTGTGCAGCCCTAGTGGGTGGGGCAGAGATAGGGAGGTGAACAGTTGGCCCTGATCTATGTGAACAAGCAAGCTTCTGTTCCTGATGCAAATGAAGAACGAGATTGTGACAGAATCAACCGACAGGTTTCGCAACCCGCTCTTCTGAACAGTGATGCTCAAGTACGGGAGTCTGCAACCTCCAGCACTATTGATCTCCCACAAGCTATAATCTCTTCTGCACTAGGTCAAAATAAAAATCAATTACCCAGCTCCTCCCTGGCTTTATCTCAAAAAAAAGTCTTGCAGCCAATGAAGCTCAGTTTAAAACATATTCATAGTTGTGATGCAGGATATCAGTGCACAGCAAGCTTCCACAGTGAGCTGTGTAAATGTAGAGAGATCAGTACGTGTTACTGATTGAGAGGCGAAGATTGGCTGAAACATAAGAAATATTTATGTCCACCATTGAAGAAAGGGGATAATTGACAAAAGCTGGAGCATAGAACATTCCACCCCCCCCCCCAAACTCCATAATTAAGAGAAGTTATGAACCTCAAAAATATTTAGAACACATAACCATAGTATGCCGTGGAACAAGGAGTTAATCTCCAACTAGATCCTTCACTAGGCACAACCTCTAGTCTCTGCTGGTTCTTAACCCAGCCAAAACATTGCCCCATTTCCCCTGTCTTGTGTTAAATGTAACTATATACACAGTGCTTGCTCGGGTTGCCACATACCTGCAAAACCAGGAATCCCTGCGCTCCAATATCCAACACTTAAGGTGACTCAAAGTGCGCCAATGCTCTCGAAAATCTACAAAGGCGCTGTAAAAATTTGCACTCAGTATTTACAATCCCCATTGCCAGGTTAATAAAATAATTTGAGCAGTGAAAGATTCACGCCCTAGAATTCACTTCCAGGACGGTTTGATGAGCTTCCTCTTAACAAGAATGCAACTGGTTACAGCACATGACAATCCAAACCACAGCCAGCAGGCAGAGGCTCAGCTGCTCAAAACTCCCAAAACACATTCTCAAAGGGAAGAGCAACACATGAGAACCACACGTAGTTCAATTCCCAAGGATCGACAACAATAGAAACCAATCATCTGCAAAATGGAACATTACAAAATGTTATGTTTGGTGTTTCTCAATTACTCTCTCATTTAGGCTTCCTTTTATCAAGGACACAATTTATAAATAAATTAGTGACAGTATTGAATGATGAGATTGAAACAATTTCCTAAGGATTTTTTGAGATATTTCCTAAGGATGGTTATGTCTAGTTCTATGGGGCAGAGACTTCAGAAACTGACACAAATCTCAACTTCCAACATGTGTATTTGGCCCAATGTTTCTGGACTTTTATCTTGTCAAATTGGGGTGGCTGCCTTTTGGAATTTTGTCGTCACAAGTTGAAAGTGTATGAGGTTATGCAATCCATAAACAAAGGCACATGCCTGTAATTTCTCCCAAACCCAAGTTTGGGAGAACAAGGAGAGACTTCATAAAGTTTGCTTTACCCCATCTCAGCAATTTCTATTGAGCTATAATGGGACACAAGCTGGACAATGAGTTCTATCTTTTCAATTCCTGACTGCAAAAAACAGAGAAATAATCAGAACCTCGGGCTGGAGTCTGCATAGGATAAACACAAGCCAAGTCAGATCAGGAAGAAGTGACATTATGATTAATTATGCCTGCCATGGAAGGAGGTGTTGTGGGACTGGGGAAGATATGGACCTCTCCAATTCCTACCACCCCCATAATAAAGAGGTTATGAACTCATTTTATGAGAAAACATACCCATCTTAGAAACCACATTAGAGACCAACAGAAGCTAAGCAGATGAATTTCAAAACTCCCAGGCATGAAAGTACATGAAAGTAGGTGTCGGACACCAGAGCAAGGGGTCAGGGTTTAGGGCACCAAAGAAAATGAAACGATTAAAGTTTGAGATGCTGAGCATATTCAGTGATCAGGGTTTTGGTCTCTGAAAGGCTTTAGGGCATTAGATGAATACACTTTTCAGAAACAGGTCCCTGTGCCAGGTTATTCAATTATTGTACATGCAGATCCCAATAATGTTAAAAATGTAGAACTTATTTTTGTTTTGACTGAGTATCATTGAATGATTTAGTAAGGTCCCTAACTCTCCACTGCACATAGAAACACTACACCTACCCACACCTACCAACATTATCCCTCTTAACTGCAGATAATGTCTCACATACCCTAGGTAATGGTTTGCCAGTCACTTCTACATTATCACCCTTGCCTTTATCATTAAGCCTTTATTTTCCTTTACTGTAAAACCGAGGGAATTGTGGTGAGGATTAAACATCTTCTCACTTTATAAAACATCCATGTGGGATCTTTTTCTATGATGGCGGTCACATTAAACCAGAGTAGAAGCATCTTCTAGTAACAACAGATGTGAGCCTAATCTACGGTCTACAGCACTAGGGTCTGCACCGAGTAGAGTTCACACAGTTGGTGTGGAGAGATGCTGACTCGAAGTTCAAGGTGCAGAGCCTACAATGCAAAGTCCAGCCCTTTCACGCTGAGCACTGCTCAAACAGACACTGATGCATCAAACCTGGCTCAAAAAACCCTTCTCACAACAGTGGGGACTGTCTGTGCACTTCGACATTTCTAAAGGCTCAATGCGGATAGGTTGGGTTCTAACAATGGAGAGCAAATGCACTTGGCACAGAACAATGTCAAAAGGAAAGGCACCTACCAACTGCACGATAACCTCCAATGGCATTGGGACTAGGCTTGTCTTCCTGGACAACTAATAGTGGCCTCAGTGCTCAGCAAATGCAACTCAAGTGGAAATAGAATAGTTTTCATGGAGCTAGATATCAACACCCCTGACATGTCCAAATTAGAAATAGAAATCAAGAGTGGGAGTCTGATAGCATACAGAAACTCATTCGAGACAAAGAATTGCTAAGAAACCACAAGTTCAAAGGTGGGTCTTATCTTGGCACTATGTTATTGTGAAGATTGGTACTAGATCATATTAACCCAGGTTGAAACCACTGCCTACCAACACCCAAACAGTAGTCAACACAACCTTTCACTGCTGAGTGAGTAGGCCGCAATTTGATGACAAATCTCTAGCTTGGAAAAGATCATGCCTTTGGAAGAAAAAGGACCTTTTATAGAAGAAACCTTGCAAAAGGGAAGGGGTTATGGACTCCATCCCATGCCCTCATCCTTTTATAAGCCTCGACTTACTCCTCGCAACAGAATGGGAGTGTTGACTCAGTAGGCTCCCTTTCAAACCCACCAGTGTCGTCAGGGGATGCTCAGCTGAACACCTGCCATCCTGTCAGGGGGAGGGGCAGGAAAATAATAAAGTCATGGGAAGCAATGACAAGAGTGCGATGGGGGAAGGGTACAGAAGGAAAAAAAAAGGTCAAATCCTTAAATTGGGAGAAAGCTTGGACTGTGGCAACAGTGGCTTTTCCTATTCGTCAATGCACAGTCCAGTTTTTGCCTCATGTTCAGGTGGAGCTCTCGGGAGGGTGCCCAGCGGGCTTAGTACGTGGGCGGGTGGTACTCATTGGTGCCCGGCTGGGGTGCATTACCAAATGGAGGCTGCTGGTAGTTGTCTACCACTTTGGGGTACGGTGGGTAGTCACTCGATGGATCTGTGTATCGGTCGGAGAAGTCGGAGACACCCATCTGAAACCTCCGGTAGGCAGAAAAAGTCAGAAAGGCCTAGACAGAAAAAAAAGGCAAGAGTTAAGATTGGGAATTGGCAGTCCAATGGAACATCCCTGTCCCACAAAAATCTCCTTGGCGCAAGAGCTGGGCTGCAGTTCTGTTTTAACATAGAACTGTACAACACAGTCCTTCAGCCCAGAATGTTGTGCCAACATTTTAACCTACTTTAATATCAATCTAACTCTTCCCTCCATTTTTCTATCATCCATGTGCCCATCTGTTTCTTAAATGCCCCTAATGTTACCTCTACCATTACCAAAGTCATCTGTGCACTTACCACTCTGTGTAAAGAACAGACAGCCCGCTGTACTTTCCAAAAAACCTTAAAAATTATGCCCCTTGATATTACAAGGATTACAAAGACCCCAGGTTTTGCAGAGATTCTGTGCAGTTCCACCCACCCACCCCTTTTGTAATATTTTGACTTTTGGACTTTTTTTTAATACAGCCCAAATGCTCCCCCAACCTTTGTGTTGAGGCCGTTTGGATAACAGAAATATGCCCTCACACAATCCGCAATACTTGAATACAAATCATCTTCACTGAACTTGCGTGAATAAAAGTAAATACAAATAAATACAAAACTGATTTTGCTTTCGAATTCATATTAGTAGGTTGAGTGAACTCGGCCTTTTCTCCTTAGAGCGACGGAGGATGAGAGGTGACCTGAAAGAGGTGTATAAGATGATGAAAGGCATTGATCATGTGGGTAGTCAGAGACTTTTTCCCAGGGCTGAAATGGTTGCCACAAGAGGACACAGGTTTAAGGTGCTGGGGAGTAGGTATAAGGGAGATGTCAGGGGTAAGTTTTTTACTCAGAGAGTGGTGAGTGTGTGGAATGGGGCTGCCGACAACGGTGGTGAAGGCGGATATGATAGGGTCTTTTAAGAGACTTTTGGATAGGTACATGGAGATTAGAAAAATAGAGGGCTATGGGGAAGTCTAGTAATTTACATGTTCAGGCACAACTTTGTGGGCCAAAGGCCCTGTATTGTGCTGTAGGTTTTCTATGGTTCTATGTTTCTGAACGCACGTGCAGATAATGCAGCTTTGCATTATAGAAAGTGACGATATGGATCAGCTTCCAGGAAAGCAATGTCCCACCACCGCCCTCCACCCTCGTATCCCTGTAATGCAGGGGTCAGCTGTACACAAGCTTTGAACTTGTCAAGTTCAACGCCGTGCCCAAAATGCTCTGCGGTATCAGGCCAGAAGAAATGCGGTGTGGTGGAGCTTACAGAAGAAAGAGCTATAGGTGGTGGCCACTTGGTTCTTTTCCATCTCCACAGTTCCTTCCAGATCATGGCTAACCTTCAACCATACATGAATACAGCCAAACGAAACAAAGTTCCTCCTGAACCAAGGTGCAAAGCATATCACCAACAGCACACAACACACTGCACATAGTACATATGGTGGCTGTGATTTCAGAGAAAAAAAATGTCACGAAGAAAAAAAAGCTCAAGTCCCTGAGCATCCGGTTTGTTCTTTCACTGAGCACACAATGAAGAACTGCACCAACGGGAGGACCTGGCCCCTTACTCGGTTCAGATTCCAGAGGCCTCTCCCTCACCGGCTCAGCATCCCCTCCCAAAGATGACTGCAACAGGTGACCCCGCGGCCTAGGCCTAGTCCGCAACGCAATTGAGGCAACGCAGCTCCGCCGCCACCGGACTCACCACTGAGCCAATGAACCAGACTTGCACAGTTCTGCATTACCAGTGTCCAACAGGGTCTTGCATTCACAATATAAACATCCAAGACAATCATTCGCACACTTTTTTGTACCGGGCACCATCCAACAGTACACAAGTCCAGGCGAAAACACAACAGCACGCAACAGTCCAAAAGACTATTTTATATTATAGTCCAAAAGATCATAAAACCACAAGATATAGGAGCAGAGTTAGGCTATTTGGCCCATCGAGTCTGCTCCACCATTTCATCATGGCTAAGCTGATTTTTCCTCTCAGCCCCAATCTCCTGCCTTTTCCCCGTATCCCTTCATGCTGACCAATCAAGAATCTATCAGCCTCTGCCTTAAATATACATAAAGACTTGGCCCCACAACTGCCTGTGGCAAAGAATTCCACAGATTCGCCACTCTCCAGCTAAAGAAATTCCTCCTCTTTTCCATTCTAAAAGGACACCTGTCTATTCTGAGGCTGTATTCTCTGGGCTAACACTCTACCACCATAGGAAACATCCTCTCCACATCCTCTTAATCAAGGCCTTTCACCATTTGACAGGTTTCAATGAGATACAGGCCCAAAGCCAACAAACACTCTTCATATGACAAGCCATTCAACTCTGAATTCATTTTCGTGAACTTCCTTTGAATTCTCTCCAGTTTCAGCACATCCTTTTTAAGAAAACAGGCCTAAACCTGCTCACACTACTCCAAGTGAGGGCTCGCCAGTGCTTAAAAAAGTCTCAACATTACATCACTGCTTTTATATTCTAATCCTCTCGAAATGAATGCTAACTTTGCATTTGCCTTCCTCACCACAAACTCAATCTGCAAATTAACCTTTAGGGAATCATGCATTAGGACTCCCAAGTTCCTCTGCACCTCAGTTTTTTTTTTGTATTTTCTCTCCGTTTAGAAAATAGTTAACATTTTCATTTCTTCTACCAAAGTGCATGACCATACACTTCCCAACACTGTATTCATCTGCCACTTCTTTGCCCATTCTCCTAATCCAAGTTCTTCTGTAAACTCTCTACTTCCTCAAAACTACCTGCCCCTCCACCTATCTCCATGTTGTCTTCAAACTTTGCAAAAAAGCCATTAATTCTATCATCCAAATCATTGACATAAAATGTAAAAAGAATCAGTCCCAACACAGACCCTGTGGAGCACCACTAGTCACCGACCAACCAGAAAAGGCTCCCTTTATTCCCACTGTTTGCCTCCTGCCGATCAGCCATTGCTTTATCCATGCTAGAATCTTTCCTGTAATACAATGGGCTTGTAGCTTTTTAAGCAGCCTCATGTGTGGCAACTTGTCAAAGATCTTCTGAAAATCCAAGTTCACAAAATCAACCTTTGAATATCCTGTTGGTTATTTCTTCAAGGAATTCCAAGAGATCTGTCAAGCTGATTTTCCCTTAAGGAAACCATGCTGGCTATGGCCTATTTTATAACGTGCTTCCAAGTACCCTGAGTCCTTAATAATCGACTCTAATACCTTCCCAACCACTGAGGTCAGACTAACTGGTGTATAGTTTCCCTTCTTCTGCCTCTCTCTGTTCTTGGAGAATGGAGTGACATTTGCAATTTTCCAGCCTTTAGGAACCATTCCTGAATCTTGTGATTCTTGAAAGATTACTAATGCCTCCATGAGCTCTTCAGCCACCTCTTTGAGATCTCTGGCATGTACAGCATCTGGTCCAGGTGACTTATCTACCTTTAGACCTTTCAGCTTCCCAACAACCTTCTCTCTAGTAATGGTAACTTCACACACTTCATGCCCCCTGACACCTGGAACTTCCACCGTACTGCTGGTGTCTTCCACAGAGAAGAGTAATGCAAAATACTTATTCAGTTTGCCCGCCATTTCGTTGTCCCCCATTACTAACTACTCAGCAGTGTTTTCCAGTGGCCCAGTATCCACTCTCACCTCCCTTTTATACTTCATGTATCTGAAGTAGTTGATGTTTTTAGTATCTAGCAGTGACTTGCAATCATAAAAAAGATGTACAATACGAACAAATAAAGCTTTGATTAGATGCAGAGTGGTCACTAAAGAGCTCCATATCCCTCAATTCCCTTAACATCCAGGTCAATGTCTTTTCTAATAGAACTGAATGCACAAGCCTCCACAGCTGCTGGAGTAAAAACATTCCAAAGACTCAACTATTCCCGCAAAGATATTTTTCCTCATCTCAGTCCCACATGTCCAATTCTTTACTAAGGTTTCTCCCTCTTGTGTTTCCTTAATGGAAACACCAGGGAGTTTCCTCCATCCACATAGAGCTCTCATGGGTTCCAATTAGACCTTCCGCTGCCCATCTCCTGGGAACTCAACGGCAGCACAGCGTGCAGAGCTCTCAGCTTGAGGCAGAATGGTAGCATAGGGGATCGCACCGCACTTTATATCGCCAACTCGGGGTTCAATTTCCACTGCCGCCTGTGAGGAGTTTGTACGTTCTCCATGTGACTACATGGGTTTCCTCCGGGTGCTCCAGTTTCGTCCCAAATTCAAAGACAAATGCATTAGGGTTAGCAAGTTGTGGGGATGCTCTGTTGTTGAAACTTGCAGACCATGCCCAGCACACCATAAGTGCGTGTTAGCTGTTGGCACAAACGACATACGAAGGGCCTGAAATGTTGACTGCTCATTTCAACAGATGCTGCCCGACCTGCTGAATTCCTCCAGCTTGTACGTGTTGACATATTTCACTGTATGTTTCATAGAGTCATATAAATCTATAGCACAGAAACAGGCCCTTTGGCCCATCTAGTCTGTGCCAAATTATTACTTTGACTATTTCTATCGACCTGCACCCAGATGATAGCCCTCCATAGCCCTCCCATCCACGTACTTATCCAAACTTGTTTTAAATGTTGAAATAGAACCCGCTTCGACTGGTAGTGCACCACCCTCTGACTAAAAAAATTCCTCCTCGTCTCTGTTCTAAAGGGACATTCGGGGCTGTGCCCACTGGTCCTAAACTCCCCCACTGTAGGAAACATTCCATTTCCACTCTACCTAGGTCTTTCAGTATTCGATAGGCTTCCAAGAGATTCCCTCTCCTTCTTCTAAACTACAGGCCCAGAGCCATCAAACACTCATCAGACACAAACCCTTTCACACCCGGATTGTGGATATTCTCTGGATCCTCTCCAATGCCAGCACATACAGTACTTTCTTAGATAAAACTGTTCACCATATTCCAAGTGCGCTCTGACCAATGCCTTGCAAAGCCCCAGCATTACATCCTTGCTTTTAGTTTCTTTGGCACTGGATTATTGCTGACATTTGTTGTGAATTGTGCTGTTTCCTGGCAGCAGTACAGTGCAATAGTAATAGCAGTAATCCAATTACTCGAGTTGAGTAATTGCTCTCCAAAGGGGTTCTCTATTGCTGGAGCTTCAAGTGGGATCTATATATTCTAAGGGTTTCCAGATCTCATAATCCTTCCCTCCTTCTCTCTCCACGTGCTGATCGCTCTGGAGACTGTCGCGTGCAAAAAAAAAACGCAGGAGTCAGCTGTTTCTGAGATACTCAAACCACCCCATCTGGCACCAACAATTGTTCCACAGGAAGAGTCACTTGGATCACATTTCTTCCCCATTCTGATGTTTGGTCTGAACAACAACTAAACCTCTTGACCATGTCTGCATGCTTTTATGCATCGAGTTGCTGCACACCATTGGCTGATTAGGTGTTTGCATGAACAAGGAGTGCCTAATAAAGTGGCCACTGAATGTATGTTCTGGTGGCAGGAAAAGTTTTTTTTGAGCATTGTGAAAGTTGCAGTTAACTCCTGAAACATGCAAAGCGGAACATTTGCCCTTTATTTGATTCTGATTTCATGTCATGAAAAAAAGAATTTGAACTGGCGAGGCCTTCCCTCTTCCAATTACTCTAATTGCTGACCATAAGGCTGGAATTACATTATTGCAGATAACAGCTGAAGTCTGTTGAAAGCATCAATCCCTTCCGAGTGTGGGCAACAACTTAAGCTTGAGTTCAAGCTTACCGTCATTTCAAATGTCTACGTGTATACCGCAAAACGTTCCTCCAGACCAAGGTGCATATAATCACACTGTACCCATAAAGTAACATCACTACAAGTAGATTTACATAAAATAAAATATATTCCAATAGACTGGCATTTAGTACAAGGAGCATTTATGACACAAGTTAAAAAGTAAACAGTATTACACTGCTGGCACTTGATGAGATATGGGTAGTGTCCAGCAGGTCAGAAGTCCCATGGTCTGGGTGAACAAGCTACTTCCCATTCCAGCAGTCCTTCTGCCTGATGGTAGGGGGTCAAAGAGATTGTGAGGTGGATGGGAGGGCACAAAGACAATGTTGAGGGCCCTGTATACGCAGCACTCCCCATACAGGTCGACTTAACTTTCTGACAATCTCTGCTGTTAGTAACAAAACAAAGTTAAGAGGTTAAGGATAACATCAGCAGCAGGGAAGGGGATGCATGGTGACTACCCAGACGTAGTCACTTCAGTGCAAGAGGTTAGGTCATGGTCTCTCACACAAAATGCTGGAGGAACTCAGCAGGTCAGGCAGCATCTAGGAAGGGAAATGAACAGTCAACATTTCAGGCCGATATCCTTCATCAGGGCTGGAAAGGGAGGGGGAAGAAGCCATAATAAGGTGGTGGGGGAAAGGGGAATTGAGTACAAGGTGAAAGGTGATAGGTGAAGCCAGGTGTGGTGGTGTGTGGAGGAAGGGGGAGGATGAAGTGAGAAGCTGTGAGGTGATAAGTGGAAAAGGTAAACCGCTGGAGAAGAAAGAACTACTTTAGTTCGGTCTGAATACTGGGTGACGAAGAGAGGATGGCAACTATGCATTTCAATACTTAATTTATTTCTAAGATAAAAGCAAATTTATTATCGAAGTGCATATACGTTACCATATACTACTTTGAGATACATTTTCTTTCTGGCTTTTACAAGAAAATAAAGAATACAATTTATGTCAAACTTTATATAAACAAAGACTGACAAACAACCAATATGCAAAGAAAAAGGTAAACTGTGCAACCAAAAAAATAATATGGAGAACATGAGTTGTAAAGAGTCCTAGAAAGTGAGTCTGTAGATTGTAGAGGCATTTCTGAGTAGTACTGAGTGAAGTTATCCACACCGGTTCAGAAGCCTGATGGTTGTATTCTTGAACTTGGTGGAGTGGGACCTAAACTTTTTGAACCTCCTGCTCAAAGGTAGTATTGAGAAGAGGGCATGGCCTCTCATTGAAGGCACCGTCTTCTCCCCTGAGAAAGGGGTGCCTACAAAGCCGCAGGCATCTAAGTAGTTTCTACTTTTGTTGTTGTTGTTCAGTCGTTTAGTTCAGTCTGACTCTTTGTGACCTCATGGACCATAGGTCCAAAGGGTTTTCACACTAGTAGACTGCCAGGCCTTTCTTCCATGCAGATACTGCTGCTCCCCAGGTTGGGACCTGGCTGGGTTTGAACTCTGAATCATCTGCCTTGGAGTCCAGTGCTGATACCACTACACTACCAGCCGGCCGTTTTCTACTTACCCAGCTAAAAATGGAGAAGAAGGAGAAGGCAATGGCTGACCGGGCACTATCCGACCCTATAGGGAGGTCCTTAATTGCCGACACCCATTGATTGGTGAGGAAACAGAAGCCAACAAACCACAGGAAAGTCCAGAGACCTGAAAGAGGAAGAAGAGCAGGTTAGATTGCTATCACAATTACTCCGAGATAATGACCTTGAGATCAGCATCCATTATTAAGGACATCCACCATCCAGGCCACACTCTCTTCTCACTGCAGCCATTGGGCAGCAGATACAAGAGACTTGGGTCCCACACCACCAGGATCAGGAACAGTTATAACCCTTCAACCATCAGGCTCCTGAACTGGCATGGATAACATCACTCACCTCAAAGCTGAACTGATTTCACAGCCTATGGACTCACTTTCAAGGACTCTGCAACTCACGTTCTCAATATTATTTATTTACTATTATTAGATTTTCTTTGTATTTATCTTCTTCTGCACTTTGGTTGCTTGTCAGTTTTTGTGCGCAGTTTTTCACTGATTTGATTTTATTTATTTGTTCTGTGAATGCTGCCAAGAAAATGAATCTCAGGATAGTATATGGTGACATATAAATTTCATGATAGTATATGGTGACATATAAATTTCATGATAGTAAATTTACTTTGAATTTTACCATCACTGACCTTCAGATGGCATTTCACAAAATAGCATTTCTCATCAAAAGGCTCTGAACTTAGTCAATGACAGTTAGACAGTTATTAGAACACAGCACATTACAGAACTGTAAAGGCCCTTCGGCCCATAATGTTGTGCCAATATTTTAACTTACTCTAAGATCAATCTAACCTTTCTCTCCTACGTAGCCTTCCATTTTTTTTAATCATCCATGTGCCCATTCAAGTTTCATAAATGCCCCTAATTCAAGGTTCTTAACAGTGGTGCTGAGCAGCGGGATCTTGGGATTGAAGTTCATAGCTCTTTGGAAGTGGTCACACATGTCGATAAGGTGGTTTATGGAATGCTTGCTTTTATTAGTCGAGCCAAGAGGTTTATGTTGCAACTTTATGAAACTCTGGTTCGGCCACATCTCGAGTAATGCATACAGTTCCAGTCACCCTTCTACAGGAAAGCTGTTGAGGCTTTGGAGAGGGTGCGGAACAGGTTTACCAGGACGCTGCCTGGTTTAGAGGGCATGTGCTATCGTGAGAGGCTGGACAAGCATGGGCTGTTTTCTCTGGAGCACCAGCAACTGAGGGGAAATCTGCTAGAGGTATATAGAGTAGACAGGGAGTATCTGTTTCCCAGGGGGCATGCACTGAAGGTGAGAGGGGGTAGGTTTAAGGGGGATGTGAGGGGCAAGTTTTACACTCAGAGAGTCGTGGATGCCTAGAGTGCACTGGCTAGTATGGTGGCAGAGGCAAATACATGAGAGGCTTTTAAGAGACGTTTTGATAGGCACATAAATGGAGGGATATGGGCATTCTGTAGGCAGGAGGGATCAATGTTTGGGTGTTTTTGACTTGCATATTAGCTGGTTCGGCACAAATTGCCTGTTTCTGTTCTGTACTCTTCTACGTTCTAATGTATCTGCCTTTATCATCACCCCAGCAAGATGTTCCATGCACACAATACTCTCTGCGCAAAAAAGAATCTACCTCTGATATCCTGACTATACTCTCCTTCAATAATCTTAAAATTATGTGCTCTCATATTAGCCATATCCGCCCCTAGAAAATGTCTCTGGCTGCTCACTCTATCCACGCCTCTTACCATCTTGCACACCTCCATCAGGGAATGTTGATGCTCAATCTGTTTGACAGAAGAGCTTGAGACAACATACAGCACTGTTCTCAGAGAGCTCAGCTCATGTTCCTTTAATAGACAAATAAAGACGCCACTCAAACCGTTTAGCCAAAGCTAGCCTTCGAAACAATGTCACTCCCCCATTTATCTGTAACCTAGTTTCTCAGGCACTTACTAACTGCTTCCCCCACCCTCTTTCCCAGTTCTACTACCACTCAGCTACATTAGAACATAGAATATTATAGCACAGTACAGGCCCTTTGGCCCATAATACTGTGCTGACCCTTTAATCTCCTCCAAGATCAAGCTGACTCTTCCCTCCCACATAGCCCTCCATTTTTCTTTCATCTTATCTGAGAGATCTTAGATGTCCCTAATGTATTTCAGAATCAGAATCAGAATCAATATCACTGGCATATGTCATGAAATCCATTAACTTTACAGCAGCAGTACAAGATAAATAAATATAGAGGAAAAATTTACACAAAGTATATATATGTCCATTAAAAATTTAAGTTAAAAATAAGTAGTGCAAAAAAAATCAGAAATTCAGTGTTCAGTGTCCATTCAGAAACCGGATGGCAGAGGGGAAGAAGCTGTCCCTAAATCACTGAGGGTGTGCCTTCAGGCTTCTGTATCTCTTTCCTGATCGTTGCAATGAGATGAGGGAATGCTCTGGGTAATGATGGATGACGCCTTTCTAAGGCACCTCTATTACCACTTGCAGGACATTCCATGCACCTACTACTCCCTGCGTCAAAAAAAATCTTACCTCTGTACTTTCTGTCAAACACCTCCTTGTATTAGCCTTTTCTGCCCTGTGAAAATGTCTCTGGCTGTCCACTATCTATGTATCTCATCTTATACACCACTATCAAGATACCAACCTTTCTTCCTCCTTCACTCCAAAGAGTAAAGCCCTAGCTTGCTCAACCTAACCTGATAAGATATGCTCTCTAATCCAGGCACGCTGCACCCTCACTAAGGCTTCCACACCCTTCCTATAATGAGGAAACCAGAACTGAGCACAGCACTCCAGGTGTGGTCTAACCAGGGTCTTATAGAGCTGCAGCATTACCTCTTGGCTCCTGACTCAATCCCCTGACAAATGAAGGCCAACACTCCATACACCTTTTTAACCACCCAAAGAGCCAACAACCCACATATCCTTGAGAAGGGGCAGGAAGCAGAAGTCCCTAATGAAAACCAATGCAGTCACAGGAAGAACATGCAAACTCCACACAGGCAGGATCAGAATCAAACCCAGGTTGCTGGGGCAGTGGGATTGCTGAACTAACAAATACCAGGGCTTGTCCAAACGTGCACCTGTCTCAACCCATGCATTGACCAGGCCTGGACAAAAGGGAGGGGGGGCAGTGGGTGGCTTAGAATACGCACTGCAAAAGAGAGCTCCAAACTAATTCAAAGCATCAAACCAGTGGGTGAAGAAAAACGAGGCAAGGAAGAACAAGGACATCTCCAAATGGCAGTGCCGCATGAAAGGTGGCATCCATCTTTAAGGAAACTCACCACCCAGGACATGCCCTCTTCTCAGTACAACCATGAGGGAGGAGATCGCAATCAGAATCAGATTTAATATCACTGGCACATGTCATGAAGTGTATTAACTTTGTAGCAGCAGTACAATGCAATACATAATAGAGAGAAAAAAGAAAAACTGAATTACAGTGTATAAATTAGTTAAATCAGTAGTGCAAAACAAGGAAATTAGAAAGTAGTGTTCATGGGTTCGATGTCCATTCAGAAATCTGACAGCAGAGGGGAAGAAGAACTACACTCAATTTTTATTCTTCCATTAACACTACCTCACAATTTTACTCTTTTTTAAAAAAAATATACATTTCTTATTCAAGTTTCAAGTTTATTTATCACACGTACATCGAAACATAGTAAATGGCATTGTTAGAGTCAACAACCAACACACACAAGGGTAGCCTGCAAATGCCGCCTCACATTCTGGAGACAATATAGCATTCCCACAATTGTAACTTACTGTATAGTCATGTTTGATGTATTGCACTATACTCTTGCCACAAAACTACAAATTTCATGACATATGTCAGTAAACATAAACTCAATTCTGATTCTGAAGCAATACTGGGTTAGCTCTAAACTAGCAACCCAAGAACAGGAAAGCCAGCATTCTTCTCTACTGTAAGTTGATAATATTGAAAGTTTGGAACAGGTGACACACTGGATTTCAGGAGAGCGGATCTCAGACGTGAAAGCTTTCGTGAGAAAGGAACAACTTGTGAAAGATGTACACTGAATAGAAATGCTTTTGGGGGAAATGACATTGCACCTTGAAGAGCAAACACGAGGAAATCTGCAGATGCTGGAAATTCAAACAACACACACAAAATGCTGGTGGAACGCAGCAGGCCAGGCAGCATCTATAGGGAGAAGCACTGTCGACGTTTTGGGCCGAGACCCTTCGTCCTGACCAGCATTTTGTATGTGTTGTTTGCACTTTGAAGTCTAATCTAAAATGCAGAAGAACAAAAATAAAACAGGTTGGATTAAAGGGAAATAAGGAAGTGTGGTGAGGCAGAAAGAAATTGAGAAGGGAAGGGTGTATATAGTTCAGAACCAACAGGAAATGTGATTGGGAGATTTTAAGATTAGTACTAACCAGTAAGAGGATCAGGGAAGGAAGCTGAGAGCAGTATAATGAATAAAGCACTGCTCAAAATCGACGGGAGTGAGCAAAGGATATGAGGAGCGTGGGATGGTCAAGTTACCAATGCTGGTAGAAACTGATGTTGAAAGAAGAATTCTTACAGCAAAACCATTATTACAGTACTATCTCTAAAAACAACTTACATGGGGCAGCAAACCTCATCACAGGACAGAAAGACATGATGAAAGGATCTATGGGTGCTGTTGTGCACAAGCCTCTGATGATTTCAAAAGATAGTAAGACAGTTGGCCGAGGGCACTGCAAATCCTTTTCCACCACAACCTGGGCTGAATGAAGCTAGCAAACACCTCTCTTGGTTAAAGAAAGGATGAAACTCAAATTACAGATAGGTTTATGTCATTTTGTCTGGAAGGCTGGAGAACTTGGGGCAGAAGAAGAATGTGGAATGATAAGGTGTGTTAGGAGAGCCGGCATGGGTCAGAGATACATCAGATTACCATTCGCCAATTGTGAGGTTAAGTGAAAGGGCGATGTTGCAGTGATTATCCACCCAACTGCCCTGTACACAGGGTCAAAAGGCGCGTGAGCCGTATTGGTTCGATCGCGAGAATGCGGCAACTCCGTATGCAACCAACTGATCGCTGGTGAATCGATCAGGCTTCCTATGGGCAGAGTACGCTCTTCTCACACGGGCTTTCCAGTGTGCGTATTTTCATCTTGGTGGGCTTGGCTTGTTACTCACGCCCTGCAAGTTGCCCAGCGTGTGGAGTAGCTAACAAGACTCAGTAAAAACATTTAATCCTACTGCTCCATACATACGTAACTGTCAATGCCCATTGAAGAATGGCAAGGTTTAAGGACACAGCTCCCTAAAGTGATGAAGAAGGCGCATGGTCGGCTTGCCTTAATCATACAGAGTATTGAGTACAAGAGTTGGGGCACCATGTAGGGCATTTCTGAGACAGCATATGGAGTTTTGTGTGTAGTCTAATCACCATTCTCCAGGGAGGATGTGGTTAAGCTAGACAGGGTGCAAAAAGATACACAACAATTTTACCTGGACTGGAGGGCTTGAGTTAGAAGGAGCGACAGGATAAGATTATCCTCATAGAGAGTTCAGAAGTGGAGAGAGCGAGCAGTTTAAAATTCCTGAATGTCAAGTTATCTGAAGACCTAACCTGGTGCCAACATATCGACGTAGTTATAAAGAAGGCCAGACAGCAACTTCTTCATTTGGAGCTTGAAGAGCTTGATCCGATTCCTAAATGGACATCAAATCCGTGAACACTACCTCAATTTTAATATATATTATTTCTGGTTTCTTTGCACAGTCTATCCATATACTTAAGTGATTTACTAATTTTTTTCCCTCTTCTTCTATATTGCATTCAACTGCTGCTGCTAAGTTAACAAATTTCACAACATATGTGGGTGATAATAAACTTGATTCTGACTGTTTTCCCTGGAGTGGGGAGTGTTGACCATAAAGGGGTGACCTGAGGCGAGGCTCAGTAAAGCAGCCAGCACAATCCAAGACATAAGCCACCCCTACGTTTGCTCTTTGCCCCTCTTCCTTTGGGACAGCGTACAGAAGCCCGAGAACATGTGCCACTAGGCTCAGGGCAGTTCTGAGACCATTGAACAGTTTACAGTAAGATGGGATGGACTCTTGACCTCACAGTCTACCTCTTTATGATGGTGCCTCACGCTGTCTGCCTACACTGTCTCAGTAACACTGGCACTTTATTCAGCTTTCCCTTGTAATTCCTCAATGCACTAATGTCACAAATTGATCCACCTCCATATGAACGATTTGCAAGACAAGTCTTTCCACCGTCTCCCGGTAAATATTACAATAATAAAACTACTTAGAGATTTATAAATTCATGACCAGTATGTTGAAGGTGTATGGTGTTAGAGCGTATTCTGGAGCTAGGGTATACAGCAAATATTAATTTCAACAGCAGCCATTCTTCAGATCTGACTGTGGAATGCAGATGGAATTTAAAAATGCAGCTCTGAACAATGAGCTTCCTGGAGTTGCAGATTGGGGTCAATCCACTTGGACCTCACATGTCTGCCTGTGCACGAATGCAGCCTAGAGTCAGTGGGGATTGACATTCATTTTGGGTGACTGGTGTGTGGGTACAAAGAAGGTGGTGTTTGAAAATTATATGCAACTCAAAGGAAGCATTGTAGGTACATTGTAACTATAGGATTGTCCTGCTGCTATCTTTGAACTTTTAGCAAATAAAAATGTCATGTAATATTGGGTCAGACAGGCCTCTTCTTCTAAGAGCGTCTCGAATATGATACCACCTGCTGTGTTTGATGGATTAGCACTTCTATATCCACTAGCTTCAGTGTCTCTGGTGACTTTGTTCACGTCACAACAATTGGTCACAGTCTTGTTTTTTTTAAAAAACCAGGGCAGGGTAGTCTAAAAACTAGAGGGCACAGGTTTAAGGTGAGAGCGGAAAGATTTAGAGGTGACTTGAGGGGCAAGTTTTTCCACACAAGAGTGGTGGGTACAAGGAATGAGCTGCCCAAGGAAGCATTAAACTTTAAAAGACAATCGGACAGGTTTATTGATGAGAAAGGATTACATGCATATGGGCCAAATGGGACTAGCTCAGTTAGGCATCTTGATCAACATGGACAAGTTAGGCCAAAGGGCTAGAGCCCATGCTGTACAACTCTACGTCTGGCCTAATAAGTAGCTGAAGGATAAATAGGGGTGATAGGGGTAGAGACATTGGAGATTCATTGCCTCCAGAGATGAAGATAATAGTTCACCTGTTTCCTTAACAACTTGTAGGATGGAACAGTTGAGGTATACACCAATGCCATCAAAGCAGGTTCAATAGCCAAAGTAGGTACGAGGGGCCACATGATAACGTAGCGCTTAGCACACCGCTTTACAGGACCAGCAACCCAGGTTCAATTCCCACTGCTGCCTGCAAGGAGTTTGTGCGTTCACCCTGTGACCGTATGGTTTTCCTCCGGGTGCTCCGGTTTCCTCCCACAGTCCAAAGACGTACCAGTTGGCAGGTTAATTAGTCATTGCAAATTGTCCAGTGATTAGACTCGGATTAGATCAAATACTCAGTGCTATATCTCAATAAATAAGAAACTGGATGATGGGATGAAGGTGAAATGTGGTGATCACTTTTTAGACAAACTGAATGAATTCTTACTCAGACAAGTGATGCAGGACTAGAAATCCCAGAAAAAGGATACAGAAATCCAAACGTTTGGCAAAACAGTGAATGCGTTACAGCCTGGTGTGGAAACACCAATCCCCAAGAATGGAAAAGCCTGCAAAATGTGGCTGATACAGCCCAGTCCCTCCCCACCATCGAGCACATCTACAAGGATGCTGTCAGCAGAGAACAACACCCAGTATCAGGGACCCCCACCATCCCGGCCACGCTCTCTTCTCGTTGCTGCCATCAGGAAGAGGGTACAGGTGAAGCAGGTCCCACACCACCAGATTCAGGAACTGTCATTACCCTTCAACATCAGGCCCCTTTGCTCACCTCAACACTAAACTAACTCCATGATCTATGTCTCATTTTCAAGGACTCTACAGCTTATGCTGTCAGTATTATTTATTAATTGTATTTTTTGTATTTGCGAGGTTTGTCTTCTTTTGCCCATTGATTGTCAGTCTTGGTGTGCAGTTTTCAATGGTTCTATTGTATTTCTTTGTTCTACTGTGAACGCCTGCTAGGCAGCAAATCTCAGGGTTATACATGATGACATACATATACCTAGATAATAAATTTACTTTGGACGTTGATAAGTTTCCATGGATCAGTGGCCTTCTATTCAAACCTAATTAGCAGCTGTGCATCTCCAAGTGAAAACGTAGAGAGATCAATTATTCGATAAGTATATTTATTGCTTCCGTGAGCCAACACTACAGTTTTACTGCAGACAGGAGAGTAAACTTCAAAAACCCTACCGAAGTTTCTGCATACAACTGTGCTGCAGCCGTTAATGCAGCTGGCACTCAGATCCAGTTCTGTTGACCTCTGTTGCAGCCTGTGGGGAGTTTCTAAGTTCTGCCTGTGACTGGATGGGTTTCATAACAGGACCAATCAGTATTTCAGGGAATGGGTAGGGCACCGTTTACACTGTTAAATATTAGTTATGACTTTTTAAATGAATCATTGTTTAGTGTGGGAGTGTATTTACACTGTAATTTGATATATCTTTGGCCTGAATCAGCCAGTCACATTTATGGAAATGGTTAACACAAAGAAAGTCTGCAGATGCTGGAAATCCACAATAAATCACACACACAAAATGCTGGAGAAACTCAGCAGGTCAGGCAGTAAATATGGAAAAGAATAAACAGTTGATGTTTCAGGTCACGACCCTTCATCAGGACTGAGAAGGAAGGGGGAAGATGCCAGGGGGGAGAGGAAGCTGGAAGGTGATGGGTGAAGCCAGGGAAAGGTCAAGGGCTGGAGAGGAAGGAATCTGATAAGAGAGGAGAGTGGGCCATAGGAGAAAGGGAAGGAGGATACCTAGAGGTAATAGGCAGGTTTATGACGGGTCTCACCAATGTAGAGGAGACCGCATCAGGAGCACTATACACAATAGATGACCCCAGCAGATTCACAGGTGAAGGAAGTGTTGCCTCACCCAGAAGGACTTTGGGGCCCTGAATGGAGATGAGGGAGGAGGTGCATGGGTAAGTGTAGTACTTTGGCCGCCTGCAGGGATAAGTGTCTGGAAGGGGATTAGTGTGAAGGGATAAATAGACAAGGGATTGACGGAGGGAACAATCCCTGTGGAAAGCGGTGGGGGGAGGGGGGCATAAAAATATATTTAGTAGTAGGATCCCTTTGAAGATGGTGGAAGTTGCATTGGATGATGTGTTGGGACACGGGAGCAGATGGGGTGGCAGGTAAGGACGAGAGGGACTCTGTTACCGTTAAAGCACCGGGAAGATGGGGTGAGCATGCATGTCTGGGAAAATGGAGGAGATGTGGGTGAGAGCAGCATCAACAGTGGAGGGAGGGGAAACCCTGTTTTTTTTAAAGGAGGAGGACATCTCTGGTGTCCTGGAATGGAAACCTGCGTCCTGGGAACAGATGTTGCAGAGGCAAAGGAACCGAGAAAAGGGATTAGAATTTTTTTACAAGAGGTAGGGTGGGAAGAGGTATACTCGAGATAACTTTTGAAATCAGTAGGCTTGTAAAAGATTTAAAAGTTAAGAGTTGGAAAGGAAAGTGGCTGCAGGCTTCCGACACTCAGCTAAGAGGTCAAATCACACCTTCAACATCAACACAAACAACAGCAACAAAAGGGGAAGAAAGAAGGGGCGGTGAGTGTAACTAAAGTAAGGAAAGTGCTTGAATTTTAATGGAATATCAGAGCCTACATGGCAACAGAACCAAAGTTCAAAGTTCAAATTAAATTCACCTGTGATGGACTGGGCCGTATCCACTACTTTTTGGAGGAATTTCCATTCAAGGGCATTGCTGTTTCCATACCAAGCTATGATGCAGCCAGTCAACACACCACACATCTACAGAAGTTGGTGCAAATCACAGTGCACAAGACTGCTCCAGATTGAAGTACAATGACTTGTATTATGCCCTCATGAAGGAACAACGTTAAAGATTTTCATACTGTTCATCTTTAGTCTCAGTTACCAGGTCTTGAGGGCCTTAGTCATAGAGTGACGTTGGACAGGCTACAACTTTACTCCATGGAACGTAGGTGGTGGAAGGGTAACCTTATCAAAGTATAAAATCATGAGCCGTACAAATGGGATGAATGCCCACATGCTTTTTTTGTATGGAAAGAGAACTAAAAAGAAAGAGGGGGTAGATTTAAGGGGTGAGGGGAAAAAAAGATTTAAAAAGGGGCTCAAGGGGTAACTTCTTCACAGAGGGTAGTGCGTGTTGCTGCCCAAGGTAGAGACAGATACAAAAACAATGGTTAAGTACACTGATGGGAGGAGGATAAGCGAGATGTGGGCATCAACACAGATAAACCATAGTTTGCATGGGAAGGATAGGCTGAGGGGCCTCTTTCCATGAAGTTTACTCTGTGGATCTAAGCTGCAAACATCCTTGAGTATTGTTGGTAAAAACAAGAGGTTCTGCAGATGCTGGGAATCCAGAGAAACACACAAAATGCTGGAGGAACCTAGCAGGTCAGGCAGCATTGACGGAGATACTACCCGACTACTGTGCTCTCGTCCAATTCTCATTTATGCCTTCATTTACCAAGTCAGCTAGTCAATTTGTGAAATAGAGCACGCAGCTTACCTTTCTTGCTGCCCTCTTCAAAATTCAAAAGGAAATTTATTATCAAAGTATGTATGTGTCACCATATACCTCTCTGAGATTCATTTTCATCCAGGCATTCACAGTAAAGACAAAAAGTACACTAGAATCAATGAAAAATGCACACCACTAATGTGCAAATGAAGATAAACTGTGCAAATACAATATATACAGTGCCTGTAAAAAGTATCCACCCCCCACTTTGGAAGTTTTCATGTTTTATTGTTTTACAACATTGAATCACAGTAGATTTAATTTGGCTTTTTTGTCACTGACCAACAGAAAAGACTCTTTCATGTGAAAGTGAAAATGCATTTCTATAATTCGGTCTAAATTTATTACAATGATTAAATACAAAAATAATGGATTGCATAACTATTCACCCCCTTCAAGCAGGTATTTAGTAGATTCAACTTTGGCAGCAATTACAACCTCGAGTCTGTGTAGATAGGTCTTTGTACATCTGGACACTACAATTTTTCCACATTCTTCTTTGCAAAACTGCTCAAGCTCTGTCAGATTGCAAGGGGATAGTGAGTGAACAGCCCTTTTCAACTCCAGCCACAAAATCTCAATTAGATTGAGGTCCGGATTCTGACTTGGCCACTCCAGGTCACTAACTTTGTAATTTTTAAGCCATTCCTGATTGGTTTTATGCTTGGTGTTACTGACTTGCTGGAAAACAAATCTTCTCCCAAGTCGCAGTTCTCTTGCAGACTGCATCAGGTTTTCCTCCAGGATTTCCCTGTATTTTGCTGCATTCATTTTACCCTCCACCTTCACAAGCCTTCCAGGGCCTGCTGCACTGAAGCATCCCCACAGCTCGATGCAGCCACCACCGTGCTTCACAGTAGGGAGGGTGTACATTTTTAATGATACGCAGTGTTTGGCTTACACTAAACTTTGCATTTATTCTTATTGCCAAAAAGCTCAATCTTGGTTTCATCAGACCACTGTACCTTCTTGCAGCTGACTTCCAAGTCTCCCACATGCCTTCTGCCAAACTCTAGCTGAGATTTCATGTGAGTTTTTCTCAGCAGTGGCTTTCTCTTTGCCACTCTCCCGTGACACTGTGACTGGTGAAGCACCTGGTCTTTCACATCTCAGCCACTGAAGTTTGTAACTCCTGCAGAGTTGTCACAGGTCACTTGGTAGCCTCCCTCACTAGTGATCACTTAGTTTTTGAGGACGGCCTGCTCGAGGCAGATTTACAGCTGTGCCATAATCTTTCCATTTCTTGATGATTGACTTAACTGTACTGAAAGGGATATTCAGTGACTTGGACATTTTCTTGGATCCATCTCTTGAATTGTGCTTTTCAACAACCTTTTTGTGGGGTTGGTTGGAGTGCTGTTTTGTCTTCATGGCGTAGTTTTTACAGGATACTGACTCACCAGCAGTTGGACTTTCCAGCTACAGGTGTACTTTTACTACAGCTTGACCTCAACAGGTCTCCAAAAGCAGATCTCCATTTGACTTCTTATTTCTAATTCAAATTATTTGACTTCTAAAACCAACTGACTGAACCAGTGATGATGTGATGTATTATATTGAAGGGGGTGAATACCCATGCAATCAACTATTTGTTTTATATTTGTAATTAATTTAGATCACTGTAGAGATCTGTTTTCACTTTGATGTGAAAGGGCTACAGAAATAGTAACATGAATGCTAAATCAGATATATAAATTTCATTTTGCAATGAAGCAGCAAACCCAAGAACTTCATGTGATGTTCCAATTTAAATAACCAATGGAACTTCTAATCAGGAAGGAAACTCCCATATAAAACGGATGTTGAAAGGCCTAGATAGATGTGGAAAGGGTGAGTCTTATGTTGGGGGAGCCCAGGACCAGAAGGCACAGCCTCAGAATACAAGGATGTCCCTTTAGAACAGAGGTGAGGAGGAATTTCTTTATCTAAATGGTGATGAATCTGTGAAACTGAGGTTGTGAAGACTACCCAGGCTGCTGTGCTCCATGCTGGCTAATATGACGAACTGATAAGCAAGGCTTTGGGCCTACACTGGACTGCTCCGGAGTTCGGATCTGAGGATTCATTTTTGGTTCAGAATGTTGTTGTTCGCTTCAATTACTTGCACGACTTGTATTTTTTTTTACTTTTTCTTGCGTATCGAGTGTTGGTCTTTTATTTTTATTATTGTTCTTTTAAATGGGTTATTTTGGGTGTCTTGCTTTGTGGCTACCTGTGAGCAAACAAATCTCAAGGTTGTATAATTTATATATTCTTTGATAATAAATAAACTTGAACCCATTGCCACAAAGGGCTGTTGGGGCCAAGTCATTGGGTATATGTAAACTGGGGGTCGATAGGTTCTTGATTAGTAAGGGCGTCGTGAAGGCAGGAGAATGGGGTTGATGGGGAAAATGATTCAGCTATGATGGATTGGCAGACTTGATGGGCCGAATGGCCTAATTCTGCTCCTATGTCAAATATCTTAAAACAAAGAGCAGAAGTTGTTACCTGAAATTCCAAGATCAGCCATGACGATCTGTTTGCGTTGGTTGACGTTGCTGATCTGCTGGAAGTAGACATCAAGAGAAAAGAAGACAATGCAGATGATAAATGCAAGCACTCCGATGCCTACACCGTAATGACAGGCATCTACATTGTCATTGAAGATGCAATGCAGTTTTTCAGACACTGGGAAATTCAAATAACCCTCGCTAGAGATGCAGCCGAACACAACGATTGAGAAGACCTGCAGGAAAACAAGAACAAAAAAAAACCTTAATTTTCACAAACTAAGACATTCCGACTTCACAACCTCAAACCACTGCTTTCCAGGCACTCTGAGATGAAAGGTGATTTCCTTCTGCTCCTGTGAAGAATGAGAGGCTGAGTTTGAGTGAGACTAAAACTAGAGGTCATAGGTTAAGATTCGAGATTCAAAAACTTTATTGTCATTCTAACTGTACATCAGCTCTGCAGGGCAGAATGAGACAGCGTTTCCCAGGAGCAGTGCAATCAAAACATAACAAACACAACACTAAATAATAAATATAACAATAAACAGTAAAACACAACAGCCACATGTCAGTTAAAAACAAGTTATAAGGGTGAAAGGTGAAATATTTAAGTGCAGCGTGATGGAGAACTTTTCCACAGAGTAGGTTTGAGTGAGGGACAAGCTGCCAGTGGAAATGGTGGATTTGGATTTGGATTTGATTTCAACACTAAAGAGAAATTTGGATAAGTACATGGACCCATAATCAACTTTTTTTCAGAACAGTTTCTTCCCCTCTGCCATCAAATTTTTTTGAATGGTCCACAAACAGTACTTTGCGGGACTTCCGGTAAGATGGCGATTGCTTAGCTGCTCCGAACTTTTGTTCCGTTCCTGTCGCTATCTTTGCACTAAATGTCTCCATTTTTTAAACCTTAGTCGGGAACTTTCTCGGTACCTCTTTCTTGCCTGTGAACACCTCTAACTTACAATGTCTAGCAAGAGCTCTAAATCCGGGAGAAAGGAAGCTACGGCTCTCTTAGACGAGACGCTGGCTGCGCTCGGACAGCTCCGAGACAAAATTTTAAAAGAATTCAAAACCGCTTTCAAACAGTTCGAGGTCAAGATTGATCAAATCAACGACAAGGTGGGCAAACATGCCCAACACTTATCTCGCATCGATTCGACTTCTGAAGATTTAGAAAGTCGTGTTTGATACTTGGAGACTCTCTGTTCCAGCTTGGAGGAAAAGTGTAACAAATTCCTTTTCAAAACGGTGGATCTCGAAAATCGCAGCAGACGCTGCAATCTTAGAATTCTTGGATTGCCAGAGGCCACCGAACAGGGATCAACAGTGAAGCTTTTCGCCGAGTTTCTCTGTGAGATATTCGGGAAAGATTTGCTCCCGAACCTGCCTGAGCTCGAACGGGCACACCGGGTCCATGTTCCCGCCAGAATTCTGGGCAAGCGCCCGCGACCAGTAATCTTGTGCTTCCATCAATACCAGGTAAAACACCGTCTGATCGTAGAGGCACGTCGCAGAGGTTCTTTTATTTTCCAGGATACAACCATTCGCTTTCTGGAAGATTTTGCACCCCAGACCTTAAAGATGCGCGCTGAGTTTAAAGGTGCAATGAAAGTGCTTTTTGATCGTGGTTTTAAACCTTCGCTTCGGTCCCCTGCTGATCTACGAATCAAACTTAACACTGGGAAATACAAATGGTTTAAGTCAGCCAAGGAAGCTGAAGCATTTGTGGCAAGTCTTCCGGCTATCCAGTCATCTTCGGAACCCGATCAGACCTCCTAAAATGGTGGATAAGTACTTCTCGTAGTAAAATTACTTTTTCTGGACTCAGACTTTACTTGAATCATTCAGACATTATTCATCGAAACTCTAAGGGCTGTTGACAATCTCTCCCTGGATTTGGTGTGTGTGTAATCTATCTTTTATTGTTGTACAACTTTATCTACAGAGTTCTACAACTGACTTTAACTTGTTTTGGAGGTTTGAAGTCTTCAGTGAAGGCCTTCCTGTTTGTTGGTTCACAGTTTAATTGCCGATCTATTTTTCCTTCTTTTTATATTTATTTATTTTATTATACTTTTTTCTTTTCTTCACCCCCTTTTTTCTAATTTCTGAATTTTTTTCTCTCTTTGTAAATGGTTGATAAATACTCGTCTTGAATTTATAATTTTCCCCTTCCTCTCCTTTTTTTTATCCCTTTTTTTTCCTTTCTCTTACTTTATTCTTCTATAATTTTTTCGCTGGCACGTTAGGTTTGGTCCTCTTCCGATTTTCTCTGTATTAAGTTTTATATTCCTGCAGAAGGTGTTCTAATCTGTAGTTATGTTTTTTAGTGCATAAACTAGTTACTATTTATTATAGTATTTACACAGAACTGCTGTTAATGACACAGATCTGGAAGTTGTATTTGGGTTAATTTTTTTGGTAGAGCTAGCTACTTGTTTTGGGTTGTGTGGGTGGGGTGGGTTTTCTAGTTCCAACATCACTCACTGTATATATTATATCTCTTTATTGCTCAGGACATGTATATGTTTTGATTTTACGAATCTATGTTTACATCTCTGCTCCCAGACTGCTATTGTACTGCTTGACTTTTTATATGCCTTCTGCCTTTTATGCATTAGTAATCGATAATGGCTAGTGCACTTAAATTCGTGAGCTGGAACGTAAAGGGATTGAATCACCCTGTTAAAAGGAGGAAGGTATTCTCAAATATCAAACAACTCAAAGCTGACATTGCTTTCCTTCAAGAAACTCATATTCGTTGTTCTGATAACTCCCGGCTTTTGTCAAGGTGGGCGGGTCAGCATTTTCATTCATCCTTTACCGCTAAAGCTAGGGGTGTCTCCATTCTTATTAACTCAAATATTCCTTTTGAACTCCATAATAATATATCTGATATAAATGGCCGTTTTATTATCGTTTCTGGCAAACTATATAACACTAAAGTTGCACTAGCAAACCTGTATGCCCCCAACTTTGATGATGTTAATTTTTTTGAATGGTTTTTTTCCTCACTGCCAGACTTAAACTCATACTCTCTTATACTGGGTGGTGACTTTAATTGTTGGTTAAATCCCAATTTGGATCGATCATCCTGTTACTAGACCACCTACTAAATCTGCCTTAGCTATCAAATCGTTTCTCTCTAATTATGGTATCTCTGATATATGGCATTTCCTCCATCCTACAGAGAGAGATTATTCTTTTTTCTCACATGTTCACCATACCTTCACCAGAATTGATTATTTCTTACTCGATAACCAACTTATCCCATTTGCCCACTCTTGTGACTATCAGAGTATACTGATCTCTGACCATGCCCCAATTACTCTCTCTCTGAATTTGCCTGGTCTCCCTCAGAGGAATAAACACTGGCGGTTTGATTCAACTTTACTATCGGATGATAATTTTTAAAAATTTATTAAGGATCAGATAACCTTTTATTTTAACACTAATACATCACCTGAAGTGCCATCCCAGATTGTCTGGGATGCCATGAAAACATATCTGAGGGGGCAAATAATCTCTTACACAGCAAATCTCAACAGAAGATCCCGTGCAGATCGATTAGACCTCATTAACCAGATTAAAGAATTGGATCAAATATATGCCCAAACTAAGAACCCTGAATTATACAAGAAGCGTGTTGAACTCCAAACTAAATTTAACCTTCTGTCCACTCAATCTGTCGAACGCCAACTTCTCGAAAGCAAGAGTCGCTTTTACATTCATGGGGGTAAGTCTGGTAAATTCCTAGCCAATCAGCTGAGGCGTTCCAAAGCCAAACAACATATTACAAAGATCCGGAAGGAGAACGGAGACTTTACATCGGATCATTTAGAAATTAATGACACATTTAAAAATTTTTATTCTCGGCTTTATTCCTCTGAATCTCTGAATGACAATATCTCTTGATCAATTTTTACAGAATCTGAATATCCCCTCACTTTCATCTGACTTCAAAGCCAAACTCAATGCACCTATGTCATTAGAAGAAATATCTACTGCAATTTCTGCACTGTCCTCAGGGAAATCTCCTGGACCTGATGGATTCCCTGTAGAATTTTATAAATCATTCTCTTCTCTTCTTTCTCCTCAGTTACTTTCAGTATTATCTGACTCGTTTAATTATGGCAAACTGCCACCCTCTTTCAGTGAGGCATCTATTATTCTTCTTTTAAAAAAGGGCAAAGACCCAACAGAGTGTTCCTTGTATAGGCCGATATCTCTGCTCAATGTTGATGTAAAGATCTTAGCTAAAGTTTTGGCTCAAAGATTAGAAACCGTCATTCCCTCCATTATCTCTGATGACCAAACAGGCTTTATTAAAAACCGTTTCCCTTTTTTTTAAACATTCGGCGTTTATTTAATATCTTATACTCACCTCCAGCTGGGATTCCTGAATGTGTTATTTCCCTCGATGCGGAGAAAGCATTTGATCATATAGAGTGGAACTACCTTTTTGCAGTTTTAGAAAAATTTGACCTTGGCTAAAGTTTCATCTCTTGGATCCAATTGCTGTACCTGTTTCCTACTGCCTCTGTTTTAACCAATTTTCAGAAATCCCAAGTATTTAATCTCAAGCGTGGCACCCGCCAGGGATGCCCCTTAAGTCCCCTTCTCTTTGATTTGGCTATGGAACCTCTGGCGATAGCATTTCGAAACTGCCCTGAATTGACTGGGATTTGGAGAGGGGGTGTTGAGCATAAAGTTTCTCTCTATGCTGATGACTTATTACTCTTTCTCTCAAATCCGTCTACATCCTTACCTCTAATGTTTTCACTTCTTGACCAGTTTAGCCAGATCTCTGGCTATAAACTTAATTTACATAAGAGTGAACTTCTCCCAATTAATAAAGAAGCACAAGAACTAACATTTCATGATCTCCTTTTAAAGTAGTCCATAATCAATTTACTTATCTTGGAATTACAGTTACAAGGAAGTTTAAAGATCTCTTTTGTGAAAACTTTGCCAACCTTTCATATGCTATAAAACAGAGTCTGGTACAATGGTCACCTCTATCTATGTCTTTGGTAGGTCGTATTAATGTTGTTAAAATGTATGTTCTCCCCAAATTTTTATACCTATTTCAATCTATCCCAATTTTTATTCCTAAATCTTTTTTTGATTCCTTAGACTCTATTATTTTGTCATATCTGTGGCAGAATAAGCACTCTAGAATTAATAAAATCCATCTCCAAAAATCTAAAAAAGAGGGTGGCATGGCTTTACCTAACTTTAGTTTATATTACTGGGCAGCTAATATACATTGTGCTACCTTCTGGTCTTTCTTCCATGGCCAACCCGAGTGCCCTAACTGGGTGGTGATGGAGCTGAGCTCCACCAAAGAATTATCTATCTCTGCACTTCTTGGCTCTCCACTCCCTAGTAGTCTGCCCAGATCAATAGCTAATCCTCTTGTTAGACACACTTTGCGTATATGGGCTCAGATCAGGAAATGCTATGGTTTCCAGGGGTTTTCCGTTTCCAGCCCTATTGCTCATAATCACCTTTTTTTACCTACTACATACGATTCAGCATTCCAGGTTTGGTATAGGAAGGGCATTAGACATCTTGAAGATTTTTCATTGATAATCGCTTCGCTTCTTTTCAGCAGCTCTCTGTTAAGTTCAATCTGCCCAATGCTCATTTTTTCAGATATCTCCAAATCCGACACTTTATTGCTCCTTTAATTCCTAACTTCCCTGAAATGCCTACGAAAAATGCTATGGAACTATTTCTTTCCATGAATCTGCTAGGTAAAGGCTTAATATCAATCATCCGAGATAAACTAGCGGCCTTACGATGGGCCCCCATGGATAAAATCAAAATGGCCTGGGAGCAGGATTTAAATATCTCCTTACCTGAGGAGAGCTGGGATTCAGTTCTCAAATCGGTTAACTCAACCTCTCTTTGTGCTCGCCACTGCCTTTTACAGTTTAAGATTGTTCATAGAGCCCATATGTCTAAATCTAAACTATCTCGATTCTACCCCAGCGTTAGTCCGCTCTGTGATAAATGCAAGAGGGGCGTGGCCTCTCTCATCCATATGTACTGGTTCTGTCCTAGCTTGGAGAAATTCTGGAAAGATGTCTTCACTACGTTATTGTGTATTCTAAATCAGCACCTAGAACCAAACCCCTTAATTGCTCTGTTCGGTTTTTGGGACGAGACAGATTTATGTCTGGGTCCGACCAAATGCCGAATATTAACCTTTGCCTCTCTTCTGGCTAGACGCTTGATCCTCCTCAGATGGAGAGATGCTGCCCCGCCCACTCATGCTCAATGGCTTAACGACATCATGGCCTGTTTGGACCTCGAAAAAATTCATTATTCAGTTCTCAATTCGGATCTAAAGTTCCTTAAGGTCTGGGGACCTTTTATCGAGTACTTTCATAATCTTCCTCTTGACTAGGGTTTTTTTTTCTCTTCGGTCCCTTGCTTTCAGCTCCTTTTTTTTCTGGTAGAAGGCATTATTATCCTCTGTTGCTGAGTGTATTCACAGTCTGGGAGTTTGGCTGTCCTGACTTATACTCTCTATATTGTGTTGTGGTTGGTCTGGAGTTGCTATTGTTTTTTCTTGTGTTGTGGGGCTTGGGGAGGACACTAAGCTTACTTGTCTTTAATTTAGGTGCTTTTTTTTTGCTAAATTCACTTCCTTTGTAACATATTGTTATTGTATACTTAATTTTGCACTGTTTTAATGTTCCTCATTGGGATTTGGGGTTTTTAATTTGTAAAATGTTTTGAAAAACTAATTTAAAAAATTAAAAAAAAACAGTACTTTGCTACCTCTTTGTTTGTTGCACTATTTATTTATTACCATGAAATAATTTGATATCTTTGGTCTGCCACAGAACAACAAATTTCATGACAGTGATAATTAACCGTATTCTGGAAAAGGCTGGAATGGATTGGGTGATCTGTACAATGCAGAACCAGCACCACCCACCTAAGCAAGTCACTAGCACTTGAGATCATGTCCACATTGAAGTTTGCTCAAAATGTGTAAAACGGACTTTATATTTTATAATTTATAAAATACAATTTGTTCACATCCTCTGGCAGCATTGACCTCCCACATCATGAAGACCCTGGACAGACTTGTTCTGGAGCAGCTCCAGCCTATGGTTAGGCCACACTTAGACCCCCCCACCCCTCCAGTTCGCCTACCAGCCCCGACTAGAAGTTGAGGATGCCATCGTCTACCTGCTGAACCGTGTCTACGCCCACCTGGACAAGCCGGCGAGCACTGTGAGGGTCATGTTTTTTTACTTCTCCAGTGTGTTCAACACCATCCGCCCTGCTCTGCTGGGTGAGAAGCTGACAGTGATGCAGGTGGATGCTTCCCTGGTGTCGTGGATTATTGATTACCTGACTGGCAGACCACAGTACGTGCGCTTGCAACACTATGTGTCAGACAGAGTGGTCAGCAGCACTGGGGCTCCCCAGGGGACTGTCCTGTCTCCCTTTCTCTCCACCATCTACACCTCGGACTTCAACTACTGCACAGTCTTACCATCTTCATAAGTTTCCTGCTGACTCTGCCATAGTTGGATGCATCAGCAAGGGAGATGAGGCTGAGTACAGGGCGACGGTGGGAAACTTTGTCACATGGTGCAAGCAGAATCATCTGCAGCTTAATGTGAAAAAGACTAAGGAGCTGGTGGTTGACCTGAGGAGGGCCAAGGCACCGGTGACCCCTGTTTCCATCCAAAGGGTCAGTGTGGACATGGTGGAGGATTACAAATACCTGGGGATACGAACTGACAATAAACTGGACTGGTCAAAAAACACTGAGGCTGTCTACAAGAAGGGTCAGAGCCGTCTCTATTTCCTGGGAGACTGAAGTCCTTTAACATCTGCCGGACGATGCTGAGGATGTTCTACGAGTCTGTGGTGGCCAGTGCTATCATGTTTGCTGTTGTGTGCTGGGGCAGCAGGCTGAGGGTAGCAGACACCAACAGAATCAACAAACTCATTTGTAAGGCCAGTGATGTTGTGGGGGTGGAACTGGACTCTCTGAAGGCGGTGTCTGAAAAGAGGATGCTGTCCAAGTTGCATGCCATCTTGGACAATGTCTCCCATCCACTCCATAATGTACTGGTTAGACACGGGAGTACGTTCAGCCAGAGACTCATTCCACCGAGATGTAACACTGAGCGTCATAGGAAGTCATTCCTGCCTGTGGCCATCAAACTTTACAACTCTTCCCTCGGAATGTCAGACACTCTGAGCCAATAAGCTGGTACTGGACTAATTTTCACTTGGCATAATTTACTTATTATTATTTAATTATTTCTGGTTTTATTTTGCTATACTTCTACTCTATTCTTGGTTGGTGCAACTGTAATGAAACCCAATTTCCCTCGGGATCAATAAAGTATGTCTGTCTGTGTGTTTACATAGGGCTGCTAGACTTTGCTTGAGTTATAGAGTCATCTGGCCCTTCAGCCCATCAAATCCACACTGCTCATCTACACTAATCTCATTTGCCCACGTCCCCAGACTTGCTTATGTGTTTGTCTAAATCCCTCTTACAGCTGCAATGTCGTCTGGATTTGTGTCTTTTGTAAAACTCTGAAGCTACTTACTTACTTCCATTGTTTGCATGAATTGTTTTACTTCCCCCTCTCTCTCTCTGCACATGGGATGTTTGATGTGTTTTTTTAAAATGTGCTCTTTTGGGTTTCTTTGTTTTGTGGCTGCCCGTAAGGAGATGAATCTAAAGGTTGCATCATGTATACATACTTTGATAACAAATGTACTTTGAAATCTCCCCTCTCCCACCTTAAACCTATTCTCTCAGTCCAGAAGATGGGCCCGAACCGGAAACATGGACCGTCCATTTCCTCCTGCCTGATCCCGAGTTCCTCCAGCACCTCACATGTTAAACCGATGCCCTCTTATTTTTGATACCCTTAACATTCTGGTGCAAAAATGATTTTGACCATCTATCTCTCTCAGTGCTGGTAGCTACTTCTAAAGAGAAGCTCCAAGAAATACTAGAGAAAGGCAAAGAAATTGCAAAGAGAGGATTGACCATCAACTGCAAGAAGACTGAAAATATGGTTGTCACAAATAAATAAATAAATAAAGAAAAGCGAACTGAAAGCAGGCAACGGAACAATTAAACAAACATGGAATTTCAGTTACTTAGGGAGCACGATAAATCTGGTGGTAGGGCTCATGTTGAAAGTAGGGGGAAGATTAAGAATGCTAAATGCATGTTTGAGCAAGGTACTAAAGAATATCATAATTCCTAATGGTACAAAGCTCAGGTATTGCAATGCTACATTCGTTCCACACTAGCATATGGAAGTGAATGCTGGACAATACCAAAACAAAATGAGGGAAGGCTTGAAGCTGCAGAAATGAGATTTTTTTGGGAAGAATGATGAAAACATCGTGAAGGGACAGAGAAACAAATGAGGAAGTGTTCTGGAGCAGGTTACATGGTCAGCACAACATTGTGGGCCAAAGGGCCTGTAATGTGCTGTAAATTTCTATGTTCTATGAAAAGCCAGAAGAAGAAGAGAGCTGATATCATCAATCAGGAAATGGCAGCTGGAATTTCTGGGACAGGTATAAAGGAAAGAGAAGCTGGAACATCTTGCAGTGAAGGGAAAAAGTGATGGAAGAAAAAATCGTGGTCGACAGTGTTTGACGTTCACGAGTTACATCAAGGGATGGACAGGCAAAAGATTTGAGGAGCTCATCAGAACAATTCAGACTGAAGACAAATGGGAAAACCATGATCGCTCACGTTGTATGACATGGCACGTAATGATGATGATCACCCTCACAATCTTATATACCTCTCACAGTCATCTCTCAGTTCCTTTGCTCCAGGAGAAACAAGCCCAGTCTGAACAACCTTGCTCCATAACTAAACTTCTCCAGTGTGGCAAAATCCTGGTGAATCTTGCCAGTTAAATGCTCCGCTGTTGCCGACTTGGACACAGAACTACCACTTAGACATAAGGCATCTCAATGATAGGGACCCAAACAGTGTAGTCGGGAAGAATTCTTGTGGCCAGGTCCTGGTGTCAGAAAGATGTGGACTTAAGTCTCTCTCGAGCTCAAAGGAAACGGTACATTATCAGAGGAACTCTTTTCTAATTCCATAATAAACTGGAGGTCCCACCTGCTCTCCTATGTAAATAAAGGATCCCAGGACATTGCAGTATTTAAGTAGTGTTAGGCTGGGAAGTGTTGATGTACAAAGACTTGGAGGTTCCAGTGGACCAAAGCAAATGTTAAGGTGTAACAAGTGGTTAATGGGTCAAAGGGTACATTGACCTTCATAGCAAGAGGGTTTGAGTACAAGAACTAAGACTGATTGGTACAGTTAGTCAGGGCCTTGGTGAGATGCTACCTGGTGTATTCTGGGCAGTCTTGCCCAAAAGAGGATACAAATGCCACAGGAGACTGGGAAGTTTCTGCACATTAAGTCAAAGTAGTAGAATTAGGCTATTTGGCCTGTCGTACCTGCCCCACCAATAGATCAAGGCAGATTTACTATCCCTCTCAACCTCATTCTTCTGCCTTCTCCCTATAAGCTTTAATGCCCTTAATAATCAAGAATCTATCTACCTCCACTTTAAGTGTACCCAATGACTTGACCTCCACAGCCGTCTGTGGCGATGAATTTCACTGATTCACCACACAAAAGAAATTCCTCCTCATCTCTGTTCTGTGAGGACGTCCCTCTATTCTGAGGCTGTGTCTCTTGTCCTAGACTTGCCCGCTACAGGAGTCGCCCTCTCCACGTGGCAAGACCCATCTGAGGAAAGATGGGATTGAGAGTTTGCATTTGCTACAGGGGATCTGATTGAAACTTTACCAATTTTAAAGGGAGACAGGATTCAAGATTCAAGTTTATTTATCATGTGCACGTCAGAACATACAGTGCTGTTTGCGTTAACAACCAACATGCACAAGTGTGCACTAACGGCAGCCCACAAGTGTTGTCACACACTCTGGCGGCAACACAGCGTTCTCACAATTCTTGGTAGAACAACATAGAGCACAACAAGCAACAAAATAATTACAGCAAAACAAGCCAGGTGTCCCCACCCACATCCACGCCAATATGGTCCGCTAACCACAAGACTGTCTGCACTCGTCAGCCTTCAGTGGACCCGGATTAGATGGCTGAGTGTCAAGAACAATACCCGAATCTCAGGACACAGGGCAAGGAGTTTCAGACTGAGAAGAGAAACTCACTCACCTCAAAAGGGAAGAGCCAGTCCACAAATTAACAGCTGAAACTCCCATATTACAGCAGTCACTAGACTTCTGAAGTGCCCTATTGGCTCAAAACATATTGGAACATCATGAAAGACTATAAAGTACAAGACTAACACACACACACACACACACACACACACACACACACACAGTGCTGGAGGAACTCAGCAGGTCAGGCAGCATCTACGGAAACGCAGTCTACGTTTCAGACTGAGACCCTTCATCAGGACTGGAAAGGTAGGGCAGAGAAGCCAGAATAAGGTGGTGGGGAAGGGTAAGGCGGATAGCTATAAGGAGATAGGTGAAGCCAGGCAAGGAGAAAGGGGAAAGAAATAAGAAGCTGGGAGGTGATAGGTGGAAATGGTGAAAGGCTGATGAAGAAGGGAACGGATAGGAGAGGAGAAAGGCTTTCTTTCACATCTGCCAGAATGCCAGAGGTTCATTAAGTTGTTTATGAGATTTTACTCTGAAAACTTACACTTTACAATGTAACACACACAAGATGCCAGAGGAACTCAGCAGGCCAGGCAGCAGTTATGGAAAATAGCAAACAGTCGACGATTCGGGCCACGACCCTTCATCAGGACGTCTATAGATGCTGCCTGGCCTGCTGAGTTCCTCTAGCATTTCGTGACACTTTAGAACGTGCACAGTTCCTTCAACAAAATATTATGGCTCACCCAACTATAACCATCACATGAAATTCTCTCAGTAGACTTGTCATAATAGTTTTATAAGGATCCTCATTTGGCAAATTGTGCAAGGCCTGAAATCTAATTTCTTCAGAAGTTAACTTCATTACTACAATTTAATTCTGTTATAACCAATTACAACTCACGGGCTAACAACTCTGCTTCAAAGCCTAAAAGGAAGTTGGATAAGCAAGCTTTAATTCTGAGAAAATAGCATGCACTATTTACTGCCTGAGAAACCGCAAGTCTGTTATTTAGCATGATGGTTCAAATGCCATTAAATAGAGCTTCCACAAAGGTTTATCACTGAGCCCATCTACAAAGAACACTGCCGCAAGAAGGCAGTGTCTATCGTGGAGGACTCAACCGTCCAGGCCGTGTTCTCTTCTCACTCCTGCCATCATGAAGGAGGTACAGGAACCTTAGGTCCCATGCCACCAGGTTCAGGAACAGTTATTACCCTACAACTATCAGGCTCCTGACCAGTAACTTGGAAAACCTCACTCATCTCAACTCTGAACTGATTCCACAAGCTACAGACACACTTTCAACGACTCTATACTCGTGTTTTCAGTATTATTTATTTACCTTTTTTTTCCCCATAATTTGTCTTCTTTTACACATAGGCTGATTGTCAGTCTTTGCTCATGTGTGGTTTTTATTCTAATGTACTTCCTCATTTTCCTGTAAGTTCCTGAAAAAAAAGAATCCCCCAGGTGGTATATGGGGTGGCAGGGTAGCATAGTGGTTAGCACAACACCTTACAGTACAGGAGACCCAGGTTCAATTCCCGCCGCTGCCTGCAAGGAGTTTGTACGTTCTCCCCGTGACCGCGTAGGTTTCCTCCAGGTGTTTGGGCTTCCTCTCAGTCCAAAGACGTACCGGTGGGTAGGTTAATTTGTCCCGTGATTAGGCTCAGATTAAATCAGGGTGTTGCTGATCGGTGTGGCCTGAAGGATCAGAAGGGCCTATTCCACACTGTATATCAATAAGTAAATAAATGTGTACGTTGAGCTTCAAAAGTTATTCAAAGCCTCAGAATGACTGCCATTGTTCATTTGTGAGGAACCATTGAACAATCTCCCTCGTGCACAGGACAGTAGATTTGAAACCTGACCTTCGCTCCTAACCTGTGACCACAGCTCAACTCCTCAGAGAGATTACAAGTCCCCAACACACTAAGCTGTTTCATTTGCACCTTGTTTCACCGAAACGTTGCTTTTCCCAGTCCTGGCTCGACGCACCGCGCCTCGGCTGTGACTGGTCAATCAGTCAGACACTCAGCTGCTCAAGTATGCCAGTCCTTGACCGAGCCCACCACTAAGCCCATGCATGCCAAGTGACAGATGCCAGCTATGCGTCACTCCACTCCGGTCCTGGACTCCAGCAGAGGAGCCCAAAGGAGCTGGAATTCCACCGGCAAACTTGTCCCTCCCATCCTGCACCAATCAGGCGCATCACGGAGGAAACGGCAAACAACTGAGCCAAGTTTAAATGCTTATTTCAATCTACTGCATATAGGGAAGGTAGGCAAAGCTCCTCCTCGTGCCTTGTTTGGCACAGCGGGCAGCAACCCTGCTGTTTCTTTAGCTTTTGTCTGTTTTACCAGGCCAAGTTGCTAGCTCAACGATGGAAGGTACGCAAGGAGCTGGTCGGATTCGAATCCGGGACCAATCGCCTCAGAGTGTGGACATGGATACCATGGCATCGTCGGCACAGACAGTATATTCTTCTTGCCGTAATAAAATATTAACTTCTTCCTTTAATTGTTCATATCAATATTAATAGTTATTAAAGTTATGAATCTGAAAATTAAAAATATTACAAGACCTTTACAAACTATCTGTAGGAGGAAGTCGGAGGGGGATTGTCGAGCACCATCCAAGAAAAGGAAACAATGTTGTTCCAGGTCAAAACATTGCACAGGGATTCAATTTGTCGGCAATTCCTTTTCTCTCTCAGATGCTGCTCGATGTGCTGAGTCGCTCTGGCAGATCGCGTGCTGCTCCAGAATCCTGCTTCTGCAGTCTCTCGAGTCCACAAAGTCTACAGGAAGCTCCCCTGGCATTGCACATTTCCCAGGACTCGCAGGGTTTCACGGGCAGAACTACGACAACTGGGCCCCAGTTGCTTCACCAGTTGAATGCACAGGCTGGTTTGTTTAATCCCTTCGTCGGGTCTGCGAGGAGGTGGGGGAAATGGCCAAAGAGCAAAATCTAGCTTGATGTTTATAACGTGAACACAAGAGATTCTGCAGATGCTGGAAACCTTGAACAACACACACAAAATGCAGGTCAGATAGGGAATCATTTCAGACAGTCAACATTTCAGGCTGAGACCCTTCGACAAAGCAGGAAAGGAAGGGGGAAAAGGCTAGAATAGGGCGAAGGAAGGGTTATCTTTTGTACCTATGCTCTCAGTGCAACCTCCTCTACACCGGTGAGATACGACACAGATTGCTGAACCACTTTGTCGAGAACCTCTGCTCTGTATGCCATAGAAGGCAGGATCTCCTGCCGGCTACCATTCCAATTCGGCTTCCCATTCTGACGTGTCTGTCTATGGCCTCCTCTACTCCCATGATGAGGACAAACTCAAGATGGATGGACCTCAAATTCCATCTGGGTATCCTCTGGTTGATGGCATAAACATTGCTTTCTCTAACTTACAATAATTTCTTCTGCCCCCCCCCCCACCTTTTTCCTTTCTCTGTTCTGGTTACCCTTTCACCCCTTCTATCCTCCTCTTCACCTGCCTATCACCTCCCTCTGGTGAACCCCCTCCTTCCCTTTCTCCCATGGTTCATTCTCCTCTCCTATCAGATCCCTCCTTCTTCAGCCCTTTACTTCTTCCACCTATCACGTTTCAGCTTTTTACTTCATTCCCCCCCCCCACCCACCTTCCCCCTCACATGGTCTCACCTGTCACCGGCCAACTTGAGTTGCTTCCTCTCTTCCCCCTGCCCCCTCCCCCCCGGTCTTATTCTGGCTTCTGTCAGTCCTTTCTAATCCTGGTGGAGGGTCTTGAAACTTTGACAGTTTATTCCCCTCCATAGACGGTGCTTGACCAGCAGAGTTCTGATTGTCTAACAACCCATCAGAAGAGAACGAAAATAAATGCATAATATTCCTCAACACCACAGTGAGCTTTCCTGTCAGAGGTTGCTCAGTTGACAAGAGTGGCACAACAGCAAGCTTCTAGCTCGGAGTTTGAGCAACATGCACTCCACGTGACATCTCCATCTTGGTTTACACACAGCATGGTACACACACTGCATGCATGACTCGGCATTGAACACAAGCCAAACAATGCAGGCTGAATGTAATGCATCTTCTAGGCGTAAAGCGAATCAGATACAGGAGCTCATTTACATTAACTCTAAAGTTGAGAAGTCCTCAAGATTAATTGGAAAATTAGCTGGAGAAAACTTGTATCACTCCATACCTAATCCCTCCCTACATGTCGAACGGGCTGTAGGGTTGTGATTTGTTGCTTTAAATGAATAGAAATGCTATAAAAAGGAAGGATTGTGAAATAGGGGACGTCCCAGGGAACTTTGCACAATTAGGCTTCACGCCATCCTGTCAAACACTGAGATATAGACAGCAGAGCCACTGTCTTCAGCTCCAGGTTTGAATCTAACCGTGGGTGCTGTCTGTGCAGAGTTTGCAACGGCTTTCTTCTGGGTACTCCAGTCTCCTCTCGCATGCATTGCAGGTGAGAGAGGGTAGGTTCAAGGCGGATATGAGGGGCAAGTTTTTTTTTAAGCTCAGAGAGTTGCGGATGCCTGGAACACACTGCCTGGTGTGGTGATTGAGGCAAATACATTAGAGGATTTTAAGAGACGTTAAGATAAGCACATAAGGAAGATGGAGGGATATAGACAAGGTGTAGGTGGGAGCAATTAGTGTTCGGGTTTTTTTAAACTTGCTTTTTATCTGGTTCAGTACAATATTGTGGGCTGAATGTCCTGTTCCAATAACGCACAGGTGAGTAGGTTAATTAACCACTGCAAATTGCCCCAAGTGTGGTGGTGAGTGATAGAATCTGAGGGGGCAGGGAAGAATTGATATGACAGTGGGTGGGGGAAAAGAGTTGATGTGACAGTGGGGAGAATAGGTTACAGGGAAAATTACCGGGGAATAATATTTTGCTATAAGCCAAGAAAGACTCAATGGGCCAAATGGCCTCCTTCTATGGTCATCATCATCAATGTGCCGTGTTGTATGATGTGGGCGATCATGGTCTTTGACCATGTTTCTTCTTGGCAAATTTTTCTACAGAAGTGGTTTGCCATAGCCTTCTTTACAAGACGGGTGACCCCAGCATTACCAATACTCTTCAGTGATTGTCTGTCTGGCATCAGCGGTCACGTAACCGACACTCGTGATATGCACCAGCTGCTCATATGACCATCCACCACCTGCTCCTATGGCTTCGCGTGACCCTGATGGAGGTTGGAGGGGCTAAGCAGGTGCGACATCGTTTGCCCGAGGGTGGCCTGCGAGCCAGTGGAGGGAAGGTGCACCTTACAGCTCCTTTGGTAGTGATGCATCTCCACCCCCGCCACGGTATTAAAGAAATTTACTCCTGTAACGTTGGAAGAGAAGCAGACAGCAATAACTGCTCACAGTGACAAGTACTGAGATAAAATATAGTTAATGCAAGTTTCAGGAGGCAGAGAAGGCCTGCTTGCAAAGGCCTTGAACGGAATTGGCGCTTACAAAAGGTGTCATGATGAACTCACTGCAGTTATCAGAAACAGAGGCGAGACTGTATTACTATAGAAACCGGAAGAAAGAACAACAGTTCCCAAGTCAACCCTATTCCTGTTGGCACCACTTCCATTTCCTACCATTCAGCATACGTTTCAGTGTGAGGGGATAATGGTTGAGAGGCAAGCTATAGAAGCGGGTGGGGAGAGTGTACAATGTATTATTAGTAATTCTGACTCCTTAATAGTCCAACTGGGAATGAAGCTGGTATTAGGCAGAATCAGAACCATTGATCCCAATTATTAGATAGAGCCTTGGCTCAGGGGCATTCCCTTTATTCCACATCAGGGTTATGGAGTTAAGCATCATTCCAAAGTCTCAGGCACATCATCTAGCCTAGCACTCAAGCCTGGTACTGAGGGAATGCCACATTGCCATAGATAGCCACCTTTCAGATGAGACATTGAACTGAGTCTCTAGCCTTTCATGATATTCCAGATCCCTGGCGAGTCAGAAGTACATGATGCTTCAGCCAAGGTCCAGGAATTCAAACTTCCTCCCATATTTCTTTACACTGCACCAGTAAATACATCCATAAACACAAAAAATTCTGCAGATGCTAGAGATCTTGAGCAATGCACATAAAATGCTGGGGGAACTCAGCTGGTCAGGCAGCATCTCTGGAGAGAAATGAATAATCAACCTGTTAGGCTGAGAGCCTTCATCAGGATTCTGGAAAAGTGGGAATTCTGACACCATCCAAGCAAAAGACCCAAGCTGCAAAACACAGTGAATACACCTCAGGGTTATCCCCAGGGATCTGGGTGCATTTGGAAAGGCAGAGGTATTTAGAATTGAACTGAATGCATGTCTATTCTTTATTTCAAATTTTGTAAAAGAGGTTGATTGAAGAGTAGAAAATTGGTTAAAAGATTTGGTTCTCCATTATAACATTTCTTACAATTATTACATAAAATGTATTGGATGAAAACATGAATGGGTGGTTTAGTAAATTTGTAAACAATACAAAGAATAGTGGCATTGGGATTAGCATAGAAGATTATGAATGGACGGATCTTGGACACAATGGCGCCTATTGGCCACTCCTTTGCTTGAATTGTTGGAAACAGCTCTATTTCTATCTTTGATATCTCTTTTTTCCCTTTCAAGGTTTCTTTGAAGAAACTGACCTGGAGTAACACACTGACCCGCTCTCAGGGCCTCTCAAACAGCTGCTTTTCGATATCCCAAGGACGCAGCCTGGAAGACCAGAGTGCCGGATTTTCGTGGCTGTGGAGACAGGCTGATCCAAGGCTGGTGTTACCGCCACCGACTGATGTGCCGCGGGAGAATATGGACAATCGAAAGCAGAGAGCTGGCTGCATGCCCAGAGACCCGAGTTCTTTGGGCACAGGGCTCAGAAAAAGTAGCACAACAGACTTTCAACACTATAAATCAGTGAGATGTTTGTTATGTCTCCCTTCTTGCTGTGATACGGGGACACCTCTTTTTCCCTTATTGGGGGGGGGGGAAGAGAAGAGACAGAGAGAGACAGGTGTCGAATTACCAGGTGAACAAGTAGTCTTTGGAGTACTGCAAGTCTGTGTCTTTATGGATGATTTGCTGCACGCTTGAGTGCTCGGTGGTGGTGGGGGGGGGGGGGCCGATTTTTTTTGCTGGTGGGGGAGGAGGGGGTCATTGCTTTGCTGCTGCTTATACATGGGAGGGGGAGCTGGGAAATTTTGGGATTCTAACATTTAACTGTCATTCATTGGGGCACTCATCTTCGCGGATGTTTGCGAAGAAAAAGATGAATATCATATACGTTTCTCTGACATTAGACGTACCTTAAAAAAAAGATTGCCAAAGGATACAGTTGGATATAGATCTGTTGCAGATATGGGCAGAGCAGTGGCAGATGGCATTTAATCTAGCCAAGTATGAAGTGTTGTACTTTTTGGATGAGAAAATGCGAAAGGAAACACAGTTAATGGCAGGACCCTTATCAGTGTTGATATACAACATATACCGAGGGATCCTGAAGTCCAAGTCCAGGGCTCCATGATAGTGGTTGCACAGGATAGTAGGTGGGTCAGTGTGTGTGAGGTATTGAGTTCAAGTGTCAGGAAGTTACCTTGCAGCTTTAGCTCAGGTTAGGCGGCATTCAATTCTGATCACGCCGTTATAGGAAGAATGTGGAGGTGCAGAAGAGGTTTAACAGGGTGCTGCTTGGATTACAGAGCGTACAGTATAAAAGGACATAGGACAACTTGGTTTGTTTTCCCTGGAGAAGCTGAGGGAAGATCTGATAGAAGTTTATAAAATTATGAGCGACACAGAAAGTAGATAGCTAATATCTTTTTCCAGGGATCAAGATGTCAGATACTAGAGGGCATGTATTTAAGGTGAGGGACAGTTAGTTCAAAAGGAATTGGTGGGGGGGGGGCAATATTTTTAAAAAAACGAAGAGCAGCCTGTGCCTGAAATGCATTGCCAAGCATTGTGGTGGAGGCATGGGTCTTAACGAGTACCTCAATATGCCAGGAATGGAGGCAAATGGACTTGTATAGACTGAAAGACCATAAGAAATAGGAGCAGAATTAGGCTATTCAACCCATCGAGTCTGCTCCACCATTCCATCATGGCTGATCCCTGATCCCACTCAACCCCATGCACCTGCCCTCTCACCATAGACCAGGCATGGGCAAACTACGGCCCGCGGGCCATATGCGGCCCGTTAAGCTTTTTAATCCGGCCCGCAGAACTTGATGAAATTATATTAACGTTTTTTCCCCGCAATTCTGGCGTTTTCCCAATAGATGACGCACTCTATATACATTGACCTTTGTTGAGGTGCAGCGTATTACTCCACATTTACGCTTTACTTTGTGACCTTGTGGCGACCCATTTCCTGGCACATCCAAACTGGCTCACAATTAGCCAGCGTTAGCCAAGAGTTAGCCAATTAGCCAAGAGAGATAGCCTGCGGGGATTTGCGAGCACAGAGCTCCGCATACCAGCGCGGTCTCACTGCTCTGTCATTGTGCTGGTCGTTGTTGAGTTTTGGCACAGGGGACAATTGAATAAGAAGGAGCAGGACAAGTAGACCTGCATCTCCTACCATTTTTGAAATAAAGACAGTCAGGAGGCGAGTGATGATGATAATATCTTGAAGGATAACAGAATTTTCAGTGCTTTAAAATAATAACTGTTACTATTAAAAAAAGCTGTATTTTATTCATTTAATTTTCAGTGTTTTAAAAGTCATTTCAATAAATAGCTAAATACCATGGGACTTCAAAGACAGATATTTTGTTGTAATGCATTTGTTCATTTTCAATTGAAATTAAAGCACGTTTTCTACATATCCCATGATATTTTATTTTCTCTTATGAGGTGTATTACCAAAACATTCCGTCCATCTGCTCCTGATCCGGCCCCCCTGTCAAATTTTAGAACCCTTTGTGGCCCTCAAGTCAAAAAGTTTGCCCACCCCTGCCATAGACAGTAGGGACCAGATTTGTAGGCTCTGAATCATTTGTTTAATTAGCTCAGGATTGAAAACAAGCTGCTGAAAGTTGGAAACACAGCAATCTCCATCGTGCGCTCTCGCCTCCCCAGCATTGAGAGCACCTTCAAAAGGCGATGCCTCAATAAGGCAGCATACATCATTGAGCACCCCCATCACTCAGAGCATGCCCTCTTCACATTGCCACCATCGAGGTGGAGGTACAGGAGCCTGAAAACAGACATTCGATGTTTTAGGAACAGCTTCTTTCCCTCTGCCATCAGATTTCTGAATAAACACTACCTCCGTTTTTTTCCCCTCTCTTTTTGCACTACTTTTTAATTTAACAGCCTATTTTATATAAACTTCTTATTGTAATTTATAATTTTTTATTATGTATTGCAATGTACTGCTGCCAGGAAACAACAAATTTCACAACATAGGCCAGTGATATTAAACCTGATTTAGATTCTGAGGGAAATGGTGTGGATTAGAGATGGTCAGAGCGTTACAACCAAACGTATGTTGGAAAGGATGAGGAGGATGTTAATTGAAGGAAGGGTGGAGATCCAGAGTGTGGGAGGGCAGAGGTTTAATTGGTGCCGTCACTGGTGGATCGGTCACAGATGGAAATTTTGGAACTGTACAAGCAGAGAGCCAAGCGGGGAAATGAGGTTAAAAGCCAGTCTGTTGCAGGAATTCAGTGCATCTGAGCAGCATCTATGTGGGGAGTAAGGAATTGTCGATGGCTTGGGCTGAGACCCGCATCGGGGATATGGAATTATTCAGATAAACACTCTGTAGTATTTTCTTTGCAGAGCCTCAGCACAGTCCAAATCATTCCCATAATGTTCAATGTTGATACCAGAACACAAATGTAAAGGAGAACAAAATAATTATTACTCCAATGTAGCACATTAAAAACACTATGATAAAGAACAGAATTATAAAAACAAAAATACACAAAATAATTTATATACATGGATTGATTATAAAGTGACTGTGGGTTCAGAAGTTATCACTCCCCTAAGCAATTTGATCATGAAAATCCTGCATCTCATTTTCTTTTGCCCCAATCCTGATAACCCTTCT
>NC_082728.1:10134520-10177020 GCF_030144855.1 Hypanus sabinus | reverse complement strand
AGACTGGAAATTCCCAGAGTAGAGTCAGATCCCAGTATAGACTGGACATTCCCAGAATAGAGACAGATCCCAGTATGAAGTGGAAATTCCCAGAGTAGAGTCAGATTCCAGTACAGACTGGATATTCCCAGAATAGAGACAGATCCCAGTATGAAGTGGAAATTTCCAGAGTAGAGTCAGATCCCAGTACAGACTGGACGTTCCCAGAGTAGAGTCAGATCCCAGTACAGACTGGACGTTCCCAGAGTAGAGTCAGATCCCAGTACAGACTGGATATTCCCAGAGTAGAGTCAGATCCCAGTACAGACTGGACGTTCCCAGAGTAGAGTCAGATCCCAGTACAGACTGCACATTCCCAGAGTAGAGTCAGATCCCAGTACAGACTGGACGTTCCCAGAGTAGAGTCAGATCCCAGTACAGACTGGACGTTCCCAGAGTAGAGTCAGATCCCAGTACAGACTGGAAATTCCCAGAGTAGAGTCAGATCCCAGTACAGACTGGAAATTCCCAGAGTAGAGTCAGATCCCAGTACAGTCTGGAAATTCCCAGAGTAGAGTCAGATCCCAGTACAGACTGGACGTTCCCAGAGTAGAGTCAGATCCCAGTACAGACTGGAAATTCCCAGAGTAGAGTCAGATCCCAGTACAGTCTGGAAATTCCCAGAGTAGAGTCAGATCCCAGTACAGACTGGACGTTCCCAGAGTAGAGTCAGATCCCAGTACAGACTGGACGTTCCCAGAGTAGAGTCAGATCCCAGTACAGACTGGACGTTCCCAGAGCAGAGTCAGATCCCAGTACAGACTGGACGTTCCCAGAGCAGAGTCAGATCCCAGTACAGACTGGACGTTCCCAGAGTAGAGTCAGATCCCAGTACAGCCTGGAAATTCCCAGAGTAGAGTCAGATCCCAGTACAGACTGGACGTTCCCAGAGTAGACTCAGATCCCAGTACAGACTGGAAATTCCCAGAGTAGAGTCAGATCCCAGTACAGACTAGATATTCCCAGAGTAGAGTCAGATCCCAGTACAGACTAGATATTCCCAGAATAGAGTCAGATCCCAGTACAGACTGGAAATTCCCAGAGTAGAGTCAGATCCCAGTACAGCCTGGACGTTCCCAGAGTAGAGTCAGATCCCAGTACAGACTGGATATTCCCAGAGCAGAGTCAGATCCCAGTACAGACTGGACGTTCCCAGAGTAGAGTCAGATCCCAGTACAGACTGGATATTCCCAGAGTAGTGTCAGATCCCAGTACAGCCTGGACATTCCCAGAGTAGAGTCAGATCCCAGTACAGCCTGGACATTCCCAGAGTAGAGTCAGATCCCAGTACAGCCTGGACATTCCCAGAGCAGAGTCAGATCCCAGTACAGACTGGATATTCCCAGAGTAGAGTCAGATCCCAGTACAGACTGGAAATTCCCAGAGTAGAGTCAGATCCCAGTACAGACTGGACGTTCCCAGAGTAGAGTCAGATCCCAGTACAGACTGGATATTCCCAGAGCAGAGTCAGATCCCAGTACAGACTGGACGTTCCCAGAGTAGAGTCAGATCCCAGTACAGACTGGAAATTCCCAGAGTAGAGTCAGATCCCAGTACAGACTGGACGTTCCCAGAGTAGAGTCAGATCCCAGTACAGACTGGACGTTCCCAGAGTAGAGTCAGATCCCAGTACAGACTGGAAATTCCCAGAGTAGAGTCAGATCCCAGTACAGACTGGAAATTCCCAGAGCAGAGTCAGATCCCAGTACAGACTGGATATTCCCAGAGCAGAGTCAGATCCCAGTACAGACTGGATATTCCCAGAGCAGAGTCAGATCCCAGTACAGCCTGGACATTCCCAGAGTAGAGTCAGATCCCAGTACAGACTGGATATTCCCAGAGCAGAGTCAGATCCCAGTACAGCCTGGACATTCCCAGAGTAGAGTCAGATCCCAGTACAGACTAGATATTCCCAGAGTAGAGTCAGGTCCCAGTACAGACTGGACATTCCCAGAGTAGAGTCAGATCCCAGTACAGACTAGATATTCCCAGAGTAGAGTCAGGTCCCAGTATAGACTGGACATTCCCAGAGTAGAGTCAGGTCCCAGTACAGACTGGACGTTCCCAGAGTAGAGTCAGATCCCAGTACAGACTGGACGTTCCCAGAGTAGAGTCAGATCCCAGTACAGACTGGACGTTCCCAGAGTAGAGTCAGATCCCAGTACAGACTGGACGTTCCCAGAGTAGAGTCAGATCCCAGTACAGACTGGACGTTCCCAGAGTAGAGTCAGATCCCAGTACAGACTGGATATTCCCAGAGTTGAGTCAGATCCCAGTACAGACTGGATATTCCCAGAGTTGAGTCAGATCCCAGTACAGCCTGGACGTTCCCAGAGTAGAGTCAGATCCCAGTACAGACTGGACGTTCCCAGAGCAGAGTCAGAACCCAGTACAGACTGGACGTTCCCAGAGTAGAGTCAGGTCCCAGTACAGCCTGGACGTTCCCAGAGTAGAGTCAGATCCCAGTACAGACTGGACGTTCCCAGAGTTGAGTCAGATCCCAGTACAGACTGGACGTTCCCAGAGTAGAGTCAGATCCCAGTACAGACTGGACGTTCCCAGAGTAGAGTCAGATCCCAGTACAGCCTGGACGTTCCCAGAGTAGAGTCAGATCCCAGTACAGCCTGGACGTTCCCAGAGTAGAGTCAGATCCCAGTACAGCCTGGACGTTCCCAGAGTAGAGTCAGATCCCAGTACAGACTGGAAATTCCCAGAGTAGAGTCAGATCCCAGTACAGACTGGATATTCCCAGAGTAGAGTCAGATCCCAGTACAGACTGGAAATTCCCAGAGTAGAGTCAGATCCCAGTACAGACTGGACGTTCCCAGAGTAGAGTCAGATCCCAGTACAGACTGGATATTCCCAGAGCAGAGTCAGATCCCAGTACAGCCTGGACATTCCCAGAGTAGAGTCAGATCCCAGTACAGACTGGATATTCCCAGAGCAGAGTCAGATCCCAGTACAGCCTGGACATTCCCAGAGTAGAGTCAGATCCCAGTACAGACTGGATATTCCCAGAGTAGAGTCAGATCCCAGTACAGACTGGATATTCCCAGAGCAGAGTCAGATCCCAGTACAGACTGGACGTTCCCAGAGTAGAGTCAGATCCCAGTACAGACTGGATATTCCCAGAGTTGAGTCAGATCCCAGTACAGACTGGACGTTCCCAGAGTTGAGTCAGATCCCAGTACAGACTGGACGTTCCCAGAGCAGAGTCAGATCCCAGTACAGACTGGATATTCCCAGAGTAGAGTCAGATCCCAGTACAGACTGGAAATTCCCAGAGTAGAGTCAGATCCCAGTACAGACTGGACGTTCCCAGAGTAGAGTCAGATCCCAGTACAGACTGGACGTTCCCAGAGTAGAGTCAGATCCCAGTACAGACTGCACATTCCCAGAGTTGAGTCAGGTCCCAGTACAGTCTGGATATTCCCAGAGTAGAGTCAGATCCCAGTACAGACTGGATATTCCCAGAGTTGAGTCAGATCCCAGTACAGACTGGACGTTCCCAGAGTTGAGTCAGATCCCAGTACAGACTGGACGTTCCCAGAGCAGAGTCAGATCCCAGTACAGACTGGATATTCCCAGAGTAGAGTCAGATCCCAGTACAGACTGCACATTCCCAGAGTTGAGTCAGGTCCCAGTACAGTCTGGATATTCCCAGAGTAGAGTCAGATCCCAGTACAGACTGGATATTCCCAGAGTTGAGTCAGGTCCCAGTACAGACTGGATATTCCCAGAGTTGAGTCAGGTCCCAGTACAGACTGGACGTTCCCAGAGTAGAGTCAGATCCCAGTACAGACTGGAAATTCCCAGAGTAGAGTCAGATCCCAGTACAGACTGGATATTCCCAGAGTAGAGTCAGATCCCAGTACAGACTGGACGTTCCCAGAGTAGAGTCAGATCCCAGTACAGACTGGACGTTCCCAGAGTAGAGTCAGATCCCAGTACAGCCTGGAAATTCCCAGAGTAGAGTCAGATCCCAGTACAGACTGGAAATTCCCAGAGTAGAGTCAGATCCCAGTACAGACTGGATATTCCCAGAGTAGAGTCAGATCCCAGTACAGACTGCACATTCCCAGAGTTGAGTCTGGTCCCAGTACAGTCTGGATATTCCCAGAGTAGAGTCAGATCCCAGTACAGACTGGATATTCCCAGAGTTGAGTCAGGTCCCAGTACAGACTGCACATTCCCAGAGTTGAGTCAGGTCCCAGTACAGACTGGATATACCCAGAGTAGAGTCAGATCCCAGTACAGACTGGATATACCCAGAGTAGAGTCAGGTCCCAGTACAGACTGGATATACCCAGAGTAGAGTCAGATCCCAGTACAGCCTGGACGTTCCCAGAGTAGAGTCAGGTCCTATTATTTTAATTAAACTTCAGATCTTTGAACTAATTCAAAGGAAGACCCGGGAGTCTGAAATGCCAGTTTGACAGCTTTACTTTAAGCGAAGCGCACGTCTGTCATGTGGTAGTGTGATGCCGTACATAATTCACAATTGGTAGATATAATCCGAAATGAATTACCTATATGACATGAATGCATAGTCAACCTTAATCTTGACTTCTGAAGAACCTCTGGATCATTATCTCCAGATCCGATAATATGAAAGGGGATCAGTGCAGGCAAATGGGACTAGTTCAGGTAAATGGGACTAGTTCAGGCAAATGGGACTAGTTCAGGCAAATGGGACTAGAGCAGGCAAATGGGACTAGTTCAGGTAAATAGGACTTGTTCAGGCAAATGGGACTAGAGCAGGCAAATGGGACTCGTTCAGGTAAATAGGACTTGTTCAGGCAAATGGGACTCGTTCAGGTAAATAGGACTAGTTCAGGCAAATTGGACTTGTTCAGGCAAATGGGACTAGTTCAGGCAAATGGGACTAGAGTAGGTAAATAGGACTAGTTCAGGCAAATTGGACTTGTTCAGGCAAATGGGACTAGTTCAGGCAAATGGGACTAGAGTAGGCAAATTGGACTAGTTCAGGCAAATGGGACTAGTTCAGGCAGATGGGACTAGTTCAGGCAGATGGGACTAGTTCAGGGAGAGATGGGTGTTTCCTTGCTGTTGGACTATGTGATTCTAAGTTCCCAGGGCATGGCTGATGAAGATGCTGTCTCCTTCAGCAGGCGCTGTGCACTTTTGCGATTCCTCCCTTGGCCTTAGGTTGAGGTTGTACAGAATTCCGCTAGTGACGCACCATCAATAACTCTTGGAGACGGGAGGCGAACGATAGGCTTTTATTACTGCCACAGGAGCAGTCAGCAGAGGGGCGTGTCCAGACAGGTATATGTAGTTCACCACAGCTAGTGTTAGTCAGATACACAGTGTGAATAAGACACTGATGTGGCTCACTGTCAGAGCTCTGAAATCAACGTCAACTTAACATACAACAGTCTAAAGTAACATTGACGCCAATCTGAAATTTCAACTAAGAAGCAAAATTCAAAGACACTCACAGGATGTCACATTAAGAACCAAGTTAACTTAAACCTTCATTGCACAATATCACATGGTGAAGCTAGTTTGGTCTATCTTGATGATGGGTGGTCTCTATAGTGGAGTCGTTATGGTCTATATTTTGTGTATAGGTGACTGGTCTATATTATGGAGCTGGTGGCATTTATTTCAAAGTTCAAAGAAAATTTGTTATCAAGTCATGTGTACGTCACTGTATACCACCTTGGGATTCATTTTCTTGTGTGCATTCACAGTAGAAACATTGAAATTCAAAAGAGACAATGACTGAATATTTTCTAAACACCACAGTAGTGTAGGGGGCATTATGGTAACATAGGGGACACCATGGTAACAGAGGGGGCATTAAGGTAGCATAGGGGGCACCACAGTAGTGTAGGGGGCACCGTGGTAGCGTAGTGTAGTGGTTATCGTGATGCTATTACAGTGCAGGCTATCAGAGACTGAGGTTCATTTCCAGCACTCTCTGTAAGGGGTTTGTACGTTCTCCCTGTGACCGTGTGGGTTTCCTCTGGGCTCCGGTTAGTAGATTAATTGGTCACTGTGAGTTGTCCTGTGACTAGACTCGGGATAAATAGGGTGCTGCAGGGTGACACGGCTCATTGGGCTGGAAGGGCCTGTTCCGCGGCTGGATGTCTAGGTAAAAATAATTAAATAAACTTTACACAATAATGTACTGTGCTGCGGCAATAACTAATTGTCATGCCTTTTATGCCCTGGGTATATATGCCTAGGACAATAAACTGCACGACAAACAGAAGCAAACATTTTAAAAAATGCACGGAAATCCCAGTGAATGTTTCTAGTGAGCAGACAGATTGCCAAACTTCCAACCAAAGGATCATTTTAAGTCCAGGCTTGTCAGAAGTTCCTCCAAAGGAACCACAACCTTGTCGTGAGGTTTGGGGGCTTGTGTGCCTCAGTGACCTGGACAGCCATGTTGGCTGGAGTCAGGGCTTTATGCTTTTGCTCCAGGTAGGGTGAGTGCGACAGTATTCCCGAGTCTCCACCCGGGGTTTGGATGGCTGACAGGAAGCTGATGGAAGCCCTGAACACCGCCAGGGACGGTGGACCTTCTTTGCGGCTCTTAACGCCAGCGGTGTAACGGGCAGTAAGTGAGCTCTCCGAAGTTATGGAGTCACAGGCAAACCGACGACACAGAGGCTCTGTTGGAACTATCAGTGACCTCTGGGTCCACTGACCATTTGATCACCGAGACCGCGTCAATACGTGGGCTGCTGATATAAAATGGAGCTTAAGATCGGATATCGGAGGGGAGCTGTCGCCACGGTACTCTCTGTCTGAGATGCAAATGCAGGAGAAAAGAAGTGGAAGGCAGCAAAAAGCAGGGTGGATTCTGTGGAGAGGTCAACACCCTGATTGTCCTACATAGCAATCTTCTAGAGTCGATGTTAACTTCCTTATAACTTCAGATAAGCTCCTTTCTCTTCCGGATCAGAACTGGTGCATTATTCACATGTATTACAGAGTAACACACACTAAGTGCTGCAGGAATGCAACATGTCAGGCAGCATCTATGAAGGCAAACAAACAGTTGATGATTAGGGTGGAGACCCCTCATGGAGTCCTGATGATGGGAATCAGCCTGAAATGTCAACTGCTTATTCCCCTCCTTAGATGTTGCCCGACTTGCTGAGTTCCTCCAGCATTTTGTGCGTGTGTGTGTGTGTGTGTGTGTGTGTGTGTGTGTGTGTGTGTGTGTGTGTGTGCGTGTGTGTGTGTGTGTGCGCGTTGCTCAAGATTTCCAGCATCTGCAGAATATCTTGTGCTTATCACCTGAGATATGCTGAGTTTGACTCTGATCACTAGGACACTCTGTGCTCCTGGGCATGTCTGACAGGGCTGCAGTTAATCAACAAAACACATTACTTTTTCTGCATTGCCACCCTCTCACTGCCACAACAATCCCACAACTCATCTTGCCGTTCATCGACACAGCAACCCTGGTCTCGACCTATTGGACATATTCCCTCTCTCCTATCCATTCCCCCTCCCCCTCCCCCTCTCTGCAACTTAGAACTCATTTTTATCTCTCTTTCCCAGTTTTGATAAAGTGTTTAACATTAACTTCAATGTTCTGTTGAACTTGTTTCCTCTGGTAGGTAAGGCACCTCTGCTGATGTGTACCACGGTCAGTCACACACTTACCCCAGAGCTGTGAGGTTGAGTTCCACTCCAGTGGCTTTGAGTCTGGCCCTCCCGGTGTGGTTCTGAGGGAGTACCGCAGGGTCACTGCCAATGCCCCCTCTGATTGTTTTACAGCCGCACGGGCCACCCATTGCTCTGAGCAGGAGACCCCCACAGGGCCTGGAAACTGCGCGGAACCTTATGCAAAAGCAAGTTCCACCTGCGCAGCATTGAAGACGATGTGTGCAGGACCGTTCCAGCTACTGTGCGGCGGAACAGATGCTCAGCTTAGACACTGAGTCTGGTCTATTTCAGCCGTCCTGAATAGATACAAAATACCCCGTGTGTCCGTGCCGAAGTCTGGGTCTTCTGGAGGCCGAGGAGTGTAGACTGTCTTGGAATTAGAAGACTGTGCATGCGTCTGGGTGGGGGAAGGAACTGGGCTTGTTGTGCAGTGGTTTGTCACTTGTTTAACCTCTTCCTAATTTAGCTCACTTTCAAGGACCTCTTCGTCTCATGTTCTCGATATTTATTGCTTATTTATTTATTAATTTTTCTTCCTTTTTGTATTTGCACAGTTTGTTGTCATTTGCGCTTTGGCTCAACGCTCCAGGTGGTACGTTCTTTCACTGACTCTACGACGGTTGTTATTCTATTATGGATATGTTGAGTATGCCCGCAAGAAAATTAATCCCGGGGTTGTAGATGGTGACGTACATGTACTTTGATAATGAACTTTGTTGTCTTCTGTTTTGTTGTGTAGTGTGTAGCTGGGCCGAGCATGGGGGGGGGGGGGGCGCAAACCATGTGGCAATACTTGCGGGCTGCCCCCAGTGCACCCCTGGGTGTGTTGGTCATTGATGCAAACAGCACATTTCACTGTATATTTTGATGTATATCTGATAAATAAACTCGAAGCCTTTGAGAGAGAATTGGAAAGTGTATGTATGTTTCTTATTTATTTAGCGATATGGCACAGTAACAGGCTGTTCTGACCCAACGAGGCCACACCACCCAACTACACCCATGCGAGCAATGAGCCTACTAACCCATTACGCGGGAGGAAACTGGAAATCAACGTGGTCATGGGGAGAACGTACGCAAATTGCTTACGGGCAGTGGTGGAATTGGACCCAGGTCACTAGCACTGTAATAGTGCTATGCTAATTAATACACTAGGACACTGTCCTTAAATGTAAACCCACTGGAGTGAGAGAAAAAATAATTGTAAGGTTATAGAGAAAAGGTTGGTGGGTGGAACTAGATGATTACAACAGAGGAGCTAGCAAGAAATAGTGGGCCGAATGGTCTTTGCCTATACCATATGCCGTCTAAGAGTAGGATCTGTCATATCCTTTCAGCATTGACTATCCAGTTATTTCTCTCTTTGCTGCATTAAGGAAATGTTCTGAGCTCTCTCATTACCTATGGCTAAATCTTTGACTGTAAGGACAAGAAATGTAGGAACAGAATCAAAATCAGAATCAGGTTTAATATCACCAGCATACGCCATGAAAGTTGTTAACTGTCTGGTAGCAGAATAATGCAATACATGATAAATATAGAAAATAAATCAATTAAATATATATATATATAAATATATGGCATGCAAAAGTTTGGGCACCCCGGTCAAAATTTCTGTTACTGTAAATAGTTAAGTGAGTAGAAAATGAACTGATCTCCAAAAGTCATAAAGTTAAAGATTAAACATTCTTTTCACCATTTTAAGCACGATTAGTGTATTATTTTTGTTTTGTACAATTTTACAGTGAAAAAGAGGAAAGGAGCACTATGCAAAAGTTTGGGTACCCCAAGAGATTTGAGCTCTCAGATAACTTTTACCAAGGTCTCAGACCTTAATTAGCTTGTTAGGGCTGTGGTTTGTTCACAGTCTTTGTTAGGAAAGGTCAGGTGATGCAAATTTCAAAGCTTTATAAATACCCTGACTCCTCAAACCTTGTTCCAACAAGCAGCAGCCAAGGGCTCCTCTAAGCAGCTGCCTAGCACTCTGAGAATTAAAATAAATGATGCCCACAAAGCAGGAGAAGGCTATAAGAAGATAGCAAAGCGTTTTCAGGTAGCTGTTTCCTCAGTTCGTAATGTAATTAAGAAATGGCAGTTAACAGGAATGGCGGAGGTCAAGTTGAGGTCTGGAAGACCAAGAAAACTTTCCGAGAGAACTGCTTGTAAGATTGCTAGAAAGGCAAATCAAAACCCCTGTTTGAATGCAAAAGACCTTCAGGAAGATTTAGCAGACTCTGGAGTGGCGGTGTACTGTTCTACTGTGCAGCGACACCTGCACAGATATGACCTTCATGGGAGAGTCATCAGAAGAAAACCTTTCCTGCATCCTCACCACAAAATTCAGCATCAGAGGTTTGCAAAGGAACATCTAAACAAGCCCGATGCATTTTGGAAACAAGTCCTGTGGACTGATGAAGTTAAAATAGAACTTTTTGGCTGCAATGAGCAAAGGTATGTTTGGAGAAAAAAGGGTGCAGAATTTCATGAAAAAAACACCTCTCCAACTGTTAAGCACAGGGGTGGATCGATCATGCTTTGGGCTTGTGTTGCAGCCAGTGGCACGGGGAACATTTCACTGGGAGAGGGAAGAATTAATTCAATTAAATGCCAGCAAATTCTGGAAGCAAAGATCACACCATCTGTAAAAAAGCTGAAGATGAAAAGAGGATGGCTTCTACAACAGGTTAATGATCCTAATCACACCTCAAAATCCACAATGGACTACCTCAAGAGGCACAAGCTGAAGGTTTTGCCATGGCCCTCACTGTCCCATGATCTAAACATCATTGAAAATCTGTGAATAGACCTCAAAAGAGCAGTGCATGCAAGACGGCCCAAGTATCTCACAGAACTAGAAGTCTTTTGCAAGGAAGAATGGGCGAAAATCCCCCAAACAGGAATTGAAAGACTCTTAGCTGGCTACAGAAAGCGTTTACAAGCTGTGATACTTGCGAAAGGGGATGTTACTAAGTACTGACCATGCAGGGTGCCCAAATTTTTGCTTTGGGCCCTTTACCTTTTTTGTTATTTTGAAACTGCAAAAGGTAGAAATAAAAAAAGTAATCTTGTTTAAAATATTAAAGAAATGTGTCATCTTTAACTTTTTGCCTTTTCAAAATCAGGTCACCTTTTACTCACTTAGCTATTCACAGTAACAGTGTTCATGGGTTCAACATCCACTTAGAAATCATATGGCAGAGGGGATGAAGCTGTTCCTGAATCACTGAGTGTATGCCTTCAGGCTTCTGTACCTCCTTCCTGGTGATAACAATGAGAACAGGGCATGTCCTGGGTGGTGAGGGGTCCTTAATGATGGGTACCATCTTTCTGAAGCACCACTCCTTGAAGATGTCTTGGGTACTATGGAGGCTGGCACCCCTGATGGAGCAGACTAATGGTAGAACTTTCTGCAGTTTCTTTTGTTCCTGTGCAGTAGCCTCCAACCACACCCACCCCATACCAGGCAGTGATGCAGCCTGTCCGAATGCTCTCCATGGTACATCTGTATTTGAAGTGACAAACCAAGTCTCCTCAAACTCCAAATGAAATACAACATGTTGGGACTAAGTTAGATCCTCAGAGATGTTGACGCTCAGGAACTTGAAGTTTCTCACTCTCTCCACCTCTGATCCCTCTATGGGGATTGGTTCACGTTCCCTCATCATACCCCCTTTTTGAAGTCCGCAGTCAGCTCTTTTGTCTTAATGACGTTGAATGCAAGGTTGTTGCTGCAACTCAACTCAACCAGCTCGTATATCCCACTTCTGTACGCCCTCTCGTCTGGGCGTATGAGATTCTGCCAATGGCTGTATCATCAGCAAATTTATAGATGGCAGTTAAGCTATGCCTAGCCACATGGCCATGGGTGTAGAGAGAGTTGAGCAGTTGGCTAAGCACACATCTCTGAGCTGCACCAGTGTTGATTGTCAAAGAGGAGATGTTGTTACCAGTCTGCACAGATTGTGGTCTTCTGGTTAGGAAGTCGAGAATCCAGTTACAGACAGAGGTACAGAGGAACAGGTTCAGTAGCTTTTCGATCAGGACTGTGGGAACGATGGTGTTAAATGCTGAGCAGTATAGTCAATAAATGGCATTCTGGTTTAGGTATTTGTATTGACCAGGTGATTCAGTCCATCAAGTCTGCTCTGCCATTCAATCACAGATGATTTATTTTTTCTCTCAACCCCCCTTCTCCCCGTTACCCTTCATGCCCTTACTAGTCAAGAACCTCCGTTTTAAATATATCCCAAGATTTGGCCTCCGCAGCTGGTTTTGCAATGAATTGCACAGAGACACCACTCTCTGGCTAAAGAAATTTAAAGAAATTGTTCTAAAGGGACGTCCTTGTTTTCTGAGGCTGTGCCCTCTGGACCTAGACTCCATCCACAGTAGGAAACATCCTCTCTGTATCCACTCTATCTGGGCCTTTCAGTATTGGGCAGGTATCAATAAGATCCCTCCTCATTCTACTAAACTCCAGCAACACAGGCCCAGAGTCATCCACTGCTCCTGAGACGTTGGCTCTTTCATTCCCGGGATCACTCTTGTCAGCCTCTGAAGGTGGGTGGGGTGCCCGTGGCTCCAGGGTGGCCTCTGTGGACCCTAAAGGTCAGGTGACCTCTAGTATCTGGAATCAGATACCAGAACGACCCAGACCTTGCCTCAACTCCGGCTCGGTGCAAATTAAATTCCGTCAACTGTACTTTGCTGTGTATAGACTCTGTTGTGTTGTGGAAATACCCTCCTGGTTCTCTGATATCGCCCAGGGAAGGGAATCTGCTGTCCCCACCCAATATAACCTACCTGTCACTGCAGCCCAAGCTTATGAATGAGTAGCGAGTGGCGTTGAGTGGTCTGTTTCACGGACGCTGACTCGCTGCCCTGTCAGCTGTGAGGTGCGATGTTTGCTCTGAAATATTTAGCTTGGAGCAGGCTTTTTACACATTCACTGTGAAGAGGCCACGCATGGCTCACTGGCTTGCCAAGAGCAGGCTACTAATGCGACTAAACACCAGGCTGACAGCTAGAGACACTGGGGCGGTGAGGTTAGAGCAACAGTTTACAGTGCCAGCGGTCGTCAACCGAGGTTCTGTCCCCACTTCACCTGTAAGGAGTTCGGCTGTATTTCCCGTCTGGTTTCCTCCCACATTCCAAAGATGAGTGGGTTAGGGTTAGTAAACTGAGGGAATGGTACATCAGTGCCAGAGGCATAGTGGCACTTGTTGGCTGCCCCCACCCAGCACATCCTCAACATCTTTCTAGGGGTCCAGTCTTAAACCAACAGTTATTGCCTGCGAGCTAACCTGTCACACATCGGGAAAAGGGATGGGGCGGATTTATTTGGCTACCACAGCCGGTGTGATGGACTGAATGGCCTCTTTCAGAGAAATTCTTTCTTTCACATCTCTATCGATGTTAGGGGCAGGGATCATCTACCCTGTCAAGTCAAGCCAGAGTAATTTATTCAAATCCCAATCCAGTCAGCTAGCTCACGTGACAATCAACTCCTCAAACCCTCCCACCACCCAAGCACATTGGGTCCGTTAGAGAAACTACTTAACTCAACAGCCAGCATGTCCTTGGGATGCGGAAGGAAGCCAGGGCACCCTGGGGAAACCAGGTTCAGGCATCGAGAGAGCGTGAGAACTCCACATGGACAGCCGTGGAGATTAGGATTGATTGAAACTGGGACCCTGGAGCCTTGAGGCAATGCCTACCAACTGTGCCACTGAGCTGGCCACTTGTAGCCAAAACTCTCTACCAGAGTCTGATTTGGCCTCATGGATGACAATGGGAGATAAGAACAGAATGGCTGTTATCAACAGTAGGTATTGTCCTGTTTAAATTCTCCTTGCTCTAACCCATTAGAAATCCCGGGTCCCAATTTTGGGAGAACCCTCTTCTTCTTTGCAATGGTCTCTTAATAGTTCCATCACATTGAAATCACAGAGTACTCAACTCAATGAGTCCATCCTCACCTGGCCATTAGACCACCCCCGAGGGTGGGGTGGGGTGTTGTTCGGCCAGAGGAGATAGGGTGGGCAAGGTCAGCAGGTGTCGGGTTTAGAGTATAATCCAGCTTTGGTAATGACAAACTCTTGGATGTTACCTAACACATCACTGATTCATATATTTTAGATGTTACATCGTGATTGAGTTCATGTGAACTCGGTGAGTTTCAAGGGATTACGGTAACCGAGATCCCGGTGAGTTTCAGGGAATTACGGGAACTGGGGCCATGATGGGATTCAGGGAATTACGGGAACTGGGGCCATGATGGGATTCAGGGAATTACGGGAACCGAGACACTGGTGGGATTCAGGGAATTACGGGAACCGGGACACTGGTGGGATTCAGGGAATTACGGGAACCGGGACACTGGTGGGATTCAGGGAATTACGGGAACCGGGACACTGGTGGGATTCAGGGAATTACGGGAACCGAGAGCTTGGTGATTTTCAAGAAATTACAGGAACCGGGGTCCTGGTGAATCTTGCGCAGAAGGGGAACCCGGGTCCTGGGGAGTTTCAGGGAGCGTGAACAACATCACATGTCGAAACGCCAGAATTCTCGAATAATGGATATTGTAATTTTACTGATTTAGAGTGGGAAAGCGCTAAGCTGTTTCTCGATGCTCCTGTTGCTTTCGTCATTAAATTTGATCTGCCATTATTTTCCACCCTGGAGACAGATTTGTGTCCAAAATTGTGTCCAAAAGAGGGCCGCGGTCTGCCCTCTCCGGAGTCCCGAAGCGCCATGAATTTAACAGCTTACAACTTCACGTTAATATTTGAAGAGGTTACTATCTGGAAAAATACAAGCAGAGATGGATTTCCACAGGCCAAGTCCTGACTTATCCCTTTAGGGCAACAGTGGCTCACACTATCTGCTCGCAGAGGCACCGTCCAGTCAATGAGTTTATCATTAACGTGTATTTTTTTGTGTGAAATAAACCCAGGCAAGGTCACTGGAATCTCTAATCCAATGTGTCCCATAGAGCTCAAATTGAGAGAGTTCGCTCCGGATTTTCTCCCCGAGCACGGGAGGGCTTGTTTTGGACCATCGCCGGTTGGGTTGTGGATGGAATTGCGCGCAAGGGCCGGGAGCTTCCACTCCCTGCCACCCCGTCGCAGCTAACGGCCGGGAGCAGTCGGCAGCCTGGCTCTCTCTACCGTTTGGTGGAACACCGCCTCCTCCAAGTCCATCGGCAAGGAAGCCGAGAGGTTTGTCATAGAACCACCTTTATCTTTGGCTGATGTTGATGTTTGGCTCAGCAGGTCTGGTAGCGTCTATGGAGGGAAATAAACAGTCAACATTTCGGGCTGTGACCCTTCATCAGGACTGGAAAGGGTGCAGAAACCACCCCACCTTCTTATTCTGGCTCCTTCCCCCTTCCTTTCCGGCCCCTTTGCTCAAAACGTCGACTGTTCATTTCCCTCCATGGATGCTGCCTGACTTGCTGAGTTTCTCCAGCGTTTTGTGTGTGCGCGGATTTGGATTTCCAGCATCTGCAGAATCTCTTGTGCTTATGAAGAATGACTGTTGTCACAACCCTTTATGTAGTTACATATTTAGTATATAGAACAGTACATCTCAGTCCAGACCCTTCAGCCCACAATATTGTGCTAACCTATGTAAACCTACTCCACATTCAATCTAACCTTTCCCTCCTTTCCAGTCTTCCACTTCTCCATTTTTTCCCTACCTCCCTGATCCTATCTCTGGCAACCTTTAGCAGAGGGCTGTGGAATTCATTGCCCCAGATGGCTGTGATGCCCAGACACTGGGTTTATTTAAAGGAAGGGTTTAATAGGTTCTTGATCAGTCAGGGTGTCAAGGGTTACAGGGAGAAGGCAGGAGAATAGAGCTGAGAGGGATAGTCAATCAACCACGAAGGAATGATAGAGCAGACTCAATGGGCTGAATGGCCTAATTCTGCTGCTACCTCTCATGGTCTTATCTAAGAGTTTTTTCAAAGTCTGTATTGTATCAGTCACGGGTGTTGCATCTCATGGGATCAATGCAAGTGCGATGAAGAGTCAAATTGTGTGATAAAGGCAACAGCCTGAACTGGGACTCGAACTCTGGACCCACTGATTAAAAGTCTGATGTTCTGTGGACTGGGTTGTCCAGGCTGTGCAGGGTACAAGTGTCGGAACAGCAGATGACTGGGTTAATGGTTAATGTCTGTGGTGCACTTGTTGCCTCAGGGCTCGTTCTCTATGGAATTTAGAAGAATGACAGGGGTGGGGGGATATCATTGAAAGCTGTTGAAAGGCCTGGATAGAGTGGACACGGAGAGGATGTTTCCTATCGTGGAGGAGTCTAGGACCAGAGGGAACAGCCTCAGAGTATAAGGACATTCCTTTAGAATGGAGATGAGGAGGAATCTCTTTTGCCAGAGGGTGGTGAATCTGTGGAATTCATTGCTGCAGCTGGCTGTGGAGGCCAGATCATTAGGTATATTTAAAGTGAAGGTTGAAGGTTCTTGATCAATAACTGGCAAAGGGTCTCGGTCCGGAATGTTGACTGTACCCTTTTCCATCGGAGCTGCTGAGTTCCTCCGGCATTTTGTGTGTGTTGCTCGGAACAAGAGTTTGTTGCTGAAGTTTCCAACTAGTGTATGTCACATGCATTTGTGTGGTCGTTAGATGCTGCATCGTGTTTAGAGAAAACGGTTTTTAAATAGCGTCAGTGGTGTGTGTTTGTGTTCAAAGAGCAGTGATATTTGTCACTGATAATTGGCGAGAAGTAAGCAGCAAGAGAATTCAGAGCTGATTTGTTTACTGTCATTTCAAGCATTCGGACTTGGAGATGCTTTCTGGACTGAAAATGAAATGATTTCACTACTTCAACAAGTTAGGAACTACAAAGACTTTAACAGTGTCAACAGTCATCTTGAATATGACAAAAGTGTAGATTTGGAGGATGCAGTCATCAAAATTATTGTATGAAGGGACTCCATTACCTGCGCTAGGTGTCTGTGCTGATTTTGTTCGAATACACTCAATCAAAAGAACATGACAGCTTACACCAGGTACATTCTCTCTCTCGAGATCGATTAGGAGCTACAGTTTGATAATTCTGCTGTAAAATTGTTAGTGTTCTGATATGTTTTGTATTCCATTCAAAACATGATTTGTTTAATTAGTTAAATTGTAGCTTGTCTTTTTTAAAATACATTTTTAACTATTTCCATGAAACTTCGGCAAATTGAGGCAGCAGCCTCATTGGGCCAAAATGTACTGGTTACAATGTGTCTCAATGAACCAGAATCCACTGCATTCCCAGGTTTAGCTAAAAATCCTACCATAGTGTGTGTGTGTAATATTCCTAAATTTAACTAAAAATCCTTCCAGTTAGAGTGTGTGTAATGTTCCCAAATGCAACAAAATGTCTTACAATAGTTAGTGTGCATGAGTATAATATCTGACTAAATTCAACAAAAAGTCCTACCATGGTTAATGTATAGTTTTGCCTAAATTCGACAGAAAGTCCTACCACAGTTAGACTGAATGTATAATGTTCCCAAATTCAAAGGAAAACTCTACTACAGTTAATGTGGTGGGTGTGTAACACTCCCAAATTCGACAAGAAGTCCTACCACAGTTAGTGTGTATGTATAATGTTCCCAAGAGCTGAGTGTAAAGGGGATGTGGTTTGTTTCCAACTCAGAGCAGGGGTAGAAAAGCCCACACTCTGCACTGCACACCAAGGCCTAATTAGGTTAATTCCTGCAACATAAACCAACTTAAAATAAGATAAACAGGCACAAGTAGGCCATCTGTTCCATAGAATTTACAAAACCCATCACTAATTAACAGGAGGTTAGGCCTCAGGCTTTAAGAGCTGGATTCTGTTGGGTTTTGATGTGTCTCTCCTTGTCTTTCTACGTGAGGATCGGCATGTAACACATTGTGCTGAATCGGACAGACATCTTCCTGCTGCTCTCGGATCAGAGAGGGACATACACTAGGCAGCGCCTGGGCCTTTTATGCCCCTGTTTAAGTACTTACAAGAAGGCATGACCGCAAGAAACAGCAGAGAGTTGTGGGTACAGCTCAGCGCGTCAGGGAAACCAGCCTCCCCTCAATGGATTCAGTCTACACTTGTCACTGCCTCAGTGAAGTAGCCAGCATGTTAGAGAACCCCTCCCACTCTAGATATTCCCTCTTCTCCCCCTCCCATTGGGCAGAGGATACAAAAGCCTGAAGGCCCCTATCACCAGGCTCCAGGACAGCTTCTATCCCACTGTTACCAGATTATTGAATGGTTTCCTAGTATGAAAAAGGATCTGGTGTTTTTACAACGTATATGATGAATAATCTCTTCTCCAGCCTTCGAGCCAGGTATAGGTATCGATTATAAACGATGATTCAATGACAACCTCACCATCTTCATGAAGCTGGCAGAGTTTGTCATTAAATGTTGGTTACAATCGATACCTGTACCCGGCTGGAAGCCCAAGAAGAGTTTATTCGTTTCCTAGAATGTCAAGATGGGCTCTTGACCGCACGCCTTATTGCCTGCCTGCACTGCACTTTCTCTGTAACGACAATCAAAGATGAGGGCACACGTCTATGCTACACTTTATTGTGCATTTTTCCCTTGTGCTACCTCACCGTACCGGTGTGATGGCATGATCTGTATGGGCCATAAAACAAAGGTTTCACTTCACCTTGGTACTTGTGACAATATGAAGCAATTTGCACATTTTTGCTGGCTGATAATTTCCTTATGGTTTGGCCTGAGTCTTTGAGGCTGGGAAGGGGTTCTGGGTGGCCTTACAACACTTTGCTGGAATGGGCTGCCTGTTATCTACCCACTTTTCTTCCTTTCCTCGTCCTGCCTGGTATGGAGGGTCCACGGGATCAAAAAGGAGCTGAAAAGGGTTGTAAACTCAGTCAGCTCCGTCATGGGCACCAGCCTCCCCTCCATCGAGGACGTCTTCAAAAGGAGCTACCTCAAGTAGGTGTCATCCATCATTAAGGACCTCCACCACCCAGCCCATGCCCTCAATACTACCATCAGGGAAGAGGTACAGGAGCATGAAGACGCACACTCAGTGTTTTAGAAACAGCTCCCTCCCCTCCGCCATCATATTTTTGAACAATCCATGAACACTACCTGACTGTTTTGCAAAAATAGTGTTTTGGGTGGCATGGTGGAGATACGTCTCCACCAAAGGAGGAGAAGGAAGCTCCTTCCCTCTGCGGGTCACCCTTGGGCAAGTTGTAGCCCCTGCTTAGACCTCCCCCACCCCCCCCCAGACCCTGATCAGGGTCATGTGAAGCCATGGGGGCAGGTGGTGGACAGTCGTAGGAGCAGCCGGTGCAGATCACAAGTCCCGGTTATGTGACCACTGACGCCAGGCAGACAATCTCTGAAGAGTATTGATAATGGATGGGGTCACCCCTCTTGTAAAGACACTGCCCAGAAGGCAATGGCAAACCACTTCTGTAAAAGAAATTGTCATGAACTATCATGGTCAAAGACCATGATCGCCCACGTTTTATTCAGCGCACAGTGCGATTTTGAGAGGGGGGCAGACACAGGGACAGATACGTAGGGGGGTAAGAGAGGGAAGCCCACCCATCTTTGGGCCAGGAGATCACCTGTGATATTTCCTCGTGTCACTGAACGAGTCCATTCATTCCATCAAATTTATTTTAAATCCCATTTGCCCGGATATCCCATAAGCCCTTCCGTCAGTAGCTGGCCTGTGCACACCACGGACAGTTTTCTCGACAAAGCTTTGGGATGTGGGATGGACACAGAGCAGCCTGATCCTGATTCACACTGGAGACAAACAGAATGCCGGGGGAACTCGGCAGGTCAGGCTGAGAATTTTTATAACTTGCAGAGTTTGCTTGTGTCAGAATTTGCTGGCACAGAACAACAAATTTCATGAATTGTGTCATGAGATATATCCCCTATTTTCACTACTCCACTTCCTTATTCAGGTTTCTTCCCCCGTCCTTTCCAGTCCCGGTGAAAGGTCTTGGCCTGAAAAATCACCTGTTTATTCCCCTCCATAGATGCTGCCCGACCTGTCGAGTTCCTCCGCATTCTGTGTCTAACTGTTGGGCTCCAGTGTGAATCAAAATCAGACTGCTCTGCGTTTCTTCCACATCCCAAAGCTTTGTCACGTAAACTGTCCGTTATAAACTTCCCTTGGCATGAGCAGGCCTGGACTCGATGGACAGAATGGCCATGGGAACTCTGGGCATATGGAACCGAAGAGAATGCTCTCAGTCTGATGGGCTCCTTTCAGATGAGAACTCCTGGCCCAAGGATGGGAGAGCTTCCCTGTCCGTCTGGCCCTCTCCAACGCTGCCGTTGACGATCGCACGGAGGCCCAGCGCTCTGTGCCGGAAACTGCGTAAACCCAGCGACCCCAGTAGCGGAGAGAGGACGTGCTTTGCTGAGCCCACTCCTTGGCTGACCCCCGCAACAGACGGCAGACAGCTCCTGATCCCTGGGAGCAGTCAGGGATCACTGCTGTGGGAAGGAAATGCCAGAGCTCATTAAAAGGAATTCTTGGGATAGGTCCAAACCTAGAAATTAGTGGGCTGCGTCAACTTGTACACACAGATGGAAGACCCAGACTACCATAACCCCATTGCTGGGTGAGTGGTCACGGTGAGCCAAATAATATTGGAGGAGCAATATCTTGCATTCTGTCTGGGTAGTCACCATCCTGATACCTTGAACATGGATTTCTCTGACTCCCCCACCTTTTGTCAGCTTTTCTCCCCCATTTCAGGTGACCTCTCGCTCTTTCTCTATTCCTCTCCGCCGTTATGACATGCCCATCACTTCCCTCCAATTCCTGCCCTCTTTCCCTTCATTTGACTGTCCTTTCCTATTAAATTCTGGTGTTTAAGATTTGCAGCCACTCCCTCGGTTATTCAGAGGGTGGATGGATATGGGTGAGGGATGACCCCAGGACACAAGCAGAAAGGTGGAGGACTCCCTCACTGGTGCTCAGAATTTGCCTGTTTGGACATCTCCAGCTCAGGGTGTAGCACTGGAGTTACACTGGAATCGGCACAGAGACCAGCACTGGTTCCAGCTCTGTGCCGGGGCAGCACTGGAAACACATTGGAGCTGCACTGGAACCAGTGTAGGATCCAGTTGGAATCACATTGAATCCAATCCTGGGCCTTCACTGGGGGGGGGCACGGGATGGGGACACACTGGATCCAGGACTGCTCCAGCCCTGGGACTGGTGTCCAGACCATGAACTGCACTGGGATCACACTTACAGCCAGGCTGGGTAAACATGGCAGGTTTCTAGTTCTGAAGAACATTTGGAGATTACAGAACATTACAGCACAGCACAGTACAGGCTCTTTGGCCCATAATGCCGTGCTGACCTTTTAACCTATTCTAAAATCAATCTAACTCTGATGTGGGATCTATATGCCTGTGTAGGTGAGCTGCAGAACAGGTTTGGCAATTGTGCTTGTGAGTGTACACATTCCAGCTAATTCCGGTGGTATTTAACTCCCTTCTTTCCATTCTAGTCTTGTCGAGACTTGACCAGAAACACAGCAACATTTACACTCCCTGCTTGTCCGGGAGAGAGGACTACTCTTGTGACTGACGCTGTTAAGGAGCATAGTGTTCATTTCATACTAGTTATGGCTTCCAGCCACTGTGTTGGCAATAACTTTCAGTTTGAGAGTTTTAGTTAGCCTCGTGTTTATTGTTTTTCTTTTCCTTTAAATTCTACAACAGTTCTCATTAATCTCAGTAAACTGTTGACCCGCTTCAGTGTCTCTCTTCCTCTCTCTGCACTTGGGGCCATGTCCGAACGCTTTGACAACCCTTCCCTCCCACACAGCCTTCCACTTTTCTTTCATCCATGTGCCTATCTAGGAGCCTCCTAAATGTCCCTAATGTATCTGCCTTCACCACCTCCCCTGGCAGCAATTTCCATGCACCCACCACTCTGTATAAAAGAAACCCACTACCTCTGACACCTCCCCCCTATACTCTCCTCCAGTTACCTTAAACCTAGACCCTCTTGTACTAGCCATTTCCGCACTGGAATAAGAGCGCTGGCTGTCCATTTGACCTATGCCCCTTATCATCTTGTACAGCTCTCTCAAGTCACCTCTTGTCCACCTTCTCTCAGAAAATCAGTTGCAATTTTCAGGCGTTTTATTTTCATTTTTAAAAAAAATAAAAATCTTTCGCTGTTGCTTTGTGACTTCATAGTTGATGTCCGTCACCGAGCAGTGGAGGAGTTTAGATGTAGGTTTAGTATCAGTGATTCTTGTAACAATGGATAGCTCGGGCTAAGTGGCCTCCTCAATGTTTCAAGCTGTACCTTTCTTTCAGATTTACTATGTACTGTGCTCTATCTGGCTGACGTTTATTCTATTCATCGCTGACTATAGGAGGACCCAGCAAGTCAGGCAGCATCCATGAAGAGAAATAAACAGCCAGTGTTCCCCTCCATAGACGCTGCCTGACCTGCTGAGTTCCTCCAGCATCTTGTGTGTGTGCATGTGTGTGTTGCTCAAGATTTCCAGTGTGACGATTGAATGTAGGAGTTGGGACAGTATGCTGTGATAGAACATAGAATAGTACAGCACATTACAGGCCCTTCGGCCCACAATGTTGTGCCGACCCTCAAACCCTGCCTCCCATATAACCCCCCCCACCTTAAATTCCTCCATATACCTGTCTAGTAGTCTCTTAAACTTCACTACTGTGTCTGCCTCCAGCACTGACTCAGGCAGTGCATTCCACGCTCCAACCACTCTCTGAGTAAAAAACCTTCCTCTAATATCCCCCTTGAACTTCCCTCCCCTTACCTTAAAGCCATGTCCTCTTGTATTGAGCAGTGGTGCCCTGGGGAAGAGGCATTGGCTGTCCACTCTGTCTACTCCTCTTAATATCTTGTATACCTCTATCATGTCTCCTCTCATCTTCTTTCTCTCCAGAGAATAAAGCCCTAGTTCCCTTAATCTCTGATCATAATCCATACTCTCTAAACCAGGCAGCATCCTGGTAAATCTCCTCTGTACCCTTTCCAATGGCATTGGTCATTGGTGAGGCTGCACTTGGAGTACTGTGTATGGTTTTGGGGGCCCCGTTACTCGGTAGGCAAAGCAGGAAATCTGTGAGGACTTGAGGATCTGACGCTGACCAGGAGGGGTCTCTGTTCCCTGGGACACAGGAGACTGAGAGATGACCTTCCAGAAGTCGTCTTATAGACTGATCAAGAACCTATAGATTGGTTCTCGATTAGTCAGGGTACGAAAGGTTACAGGGAGAGGGCAGGAGATTGGGACTGAGTGGGAAATGGAGCAGCCATGATGAAATGGTGGAGCAAATTCGACGGGCCAAATGGCCTAATTCTGCTCCTATATCTTATGGTCTAAGTGTTTAAAATTATGAAAGGCAGAGAAAAGATGGTTGGTAGTAGTCTTTTCTCCAGAGGAGGGAATGTAAAACAAGGGGGCATAGATTTGGGGTGTGGGAGGGGATCTGAGGAGCACCTATTTCACACAGTACATGGAATGAGCTGCCAATAGAAGTTGTTGAGGCAGGAGCAAAGGTATCATTTAATAAGCACCTGAATAGGCACACTGAGAACTGACCAGGAACCTACAAGGTTCAGAGAGATATAGGCCAAATGTAGGCCATTGGGACTTGCTGGGTGGGCACTGTGGATGGCATAAACTGGTAGCATACTGTTCAGTTAGATTATTCATTACACGGAGCATTGAAATGGAATAAAATAAAACAGCATGGTAGTGGTTAGCCCATTGCCACCCAGGTTCAATTCCCATGGATGCCTGTCAGGGAATTTGTGCGTTCTACCCGTGACTGTGTGGGTTTCCTCTGCTATTCCGGTTTCCTCCCACAGTCCACCCGCTGGAAGGTTAATTGGTCATTGTAAATTGTCCCGTGATTAGGCTAGGGTCAAATCAGCGGTCGCTGGGCTTGAAGGGTCCTATCCTGCGCTGTATCTCAATAAATAAAAAAGAATAAGTAATAATGCAGAATGAAGTGTGAAATCTAGCAAAAGAGTGCAGAGCAGGTAAGAGATCGTAACGAGGTAGATTGTGAGGCCTGTGGGCTGCCCCCAGCGTGTCCCTGTGCTGGTTGTCAGCACGAAGCCCCGCATTTCGCTGTATGGCACGTGTCAGTGTACGGTACGAGATAAATAACTGCATCCGTACGGGGGCTGATAACCATGGGATAGAAGCTGTCCTGAGTCCTGAGCTTGTAGGTTCCTGGTCAGTTCTCAGCCTCCAGCACTCGCCTAAGAAATTGTACCTCCTCTAAACCGACATCCCTTTATTCTGAGGCTCTCCTCCTTGTGGACTCCCTCTCCCTACCTCCACTCTATCCCAGCCTTTCATATTTGAGAGGGTGCAATGAGTCAGGAGATTAAATTCAGGAGCTGCACGGTAATGTTGCTGCTCTATAAAAACTTGGTTAGAAAACACTCTGGTTCCAGTCGCCTCATTATGGGAAGAATGTGAACGCTTTAGAACAGGGGAGATTTACCAGAGGGCATGCTTTAAGGGGACAAGTTGAGCGAGCGAGGGATTTTCTCTTTGGAGAGGAGGATCAGAGGTGACTTGATAGAGGTGCAGTAGATGATATCCTCCAAGAAGAACCTGTCATAAAGTTTGGAGGGTTGCGTGCCTCAATGATCCGAAAGCTCTGTTGGCTGGAGTCAGGGCTTTACGATTTGGTAGAGTCATCCATGCCAAACAGGTCAAAGGACAGAGGTTAGACTAAAAGTAGTCTCCCAGTCCTCCAGGTTCGGGGGTCCACCTCAGGGCTAACTACCCTGACTGGCAGATGATCAGAGGAGTAGAGAGAGTGGACAGCCAGTGTTACTGAAAGCCCAACCTGCCCTGCCTGGCAGATTTGTTTTTACTGATAGAATACGAAGTGGAATCAGGTTATAATAACAACCTTGGATCAATGTTGCAGACTAATTGGTGTGGTCCGGAGCTGTCTCCAGTATCCTGACGGGAAGTGCAGGGAGAAAGTCAAGCACACAGGGAAGTGGAGAGTTATCTCCCCCCCCTTGAACTGTTTATAAAATGAGCAAACAATTATAATTGGCCACTCAAGCAGCTCTGACGCAGAAGCTCAGCTTGGAGCTGTGTTTACCGTTGGATGTCATGTTGTACGTGAGTGCGAGCAAATCCTGGTCTGCACAGTAACATATTCTCTGAATTGCCCGTTTGAAGTGGCCCCTATAGCCGGTGCCTGTTGCACTTGACACCAGGGACTTGAACGGGTGGGTTGTGTCACCCACCAGCTGTCATTTGAAGGGCTCAAGAATCGTTTGGTAACTTACTGGGGTCAATTCACAACAAACTAAGTCACAGCATTTCCTCCAATTGACCGACAGTAATTATGCCCGTTTATTGCCATCCAGAAAGCGAAGATAAAAGGTACAGAAGATCACGTATGCATCAAAATGTAATGGCCTCCAGTCCAGTCAATGAAGCTTGTGCTGGGCAGCCTGCAAGAGCCGCCACACTTACAATGCCAGCGAGCTTGACTGTAACTCACTAACCCCAATCGTCGGTCTTTGGACTGTGGGAGGAAACCAGAGCAAACGGAGGAAACCGACAAGGTCACGGAGGTCACGTACAAACTCCTTACAAGCAACGGTGGGAATTGAACCCGATCGTCAATCGCTGGGTAGCGCAAACCACTTCACCGCTGTGCGCTGGCCTGGCGGAACCGGTCCCCTTTGCCCGTGTTTGACCTGTATTCCTCCAAACCCTTCCTATCAAGGTACCTATCAGTTCACAATTTAAGTTTATTTGTCATGTGTTCATGGAAACACACAGTGAAGTGTGTCATTTGCGTTAACATCCGAGGGTGTGCTGGGGGCAGCCTGCAAGTATTGCCACACATTTTGGGCACCGCGGCAGCTTAGCAGTTAGCATGACGCTATTACAGATCTGGGCACTCCAGAGGTCAGAGTTCAATTCCAGTGCCGTGCTGTAAGGAGCCTCTGTATGTTTTCTCTGGGTGCTCTGGTGCTCCTCCCACAGTCCAAAGGTGTACTGGGTAGGTTAATTGGTCATTGTATATTGTCCTATGATTAGGGTTAGGGTTTATCCTGTTTTTCAGGCGGGGGGGGTGGTTGCTGGGTCAACGTGGCTTGGAGTGGGCCAGAAGGGCCTATTCCGCGTTTTAGCGCTAAATAAAGAGATAAATATCCTGGCGCCAACTTAGCACACCCACAATGCTCAGCAGAACAACACAGAACACAACTACAGCAGCAAAACCAGTCCTGTTCCTCCCTCCCATCCACACAAGCACTCAGCCCCTTCACCCCAGGACAAGATTATGGCCTCCAGTCACCTGTGGATTCGATTGTCATCCATACACTTCCCTCAGCCACTTCCTCTGGCAGCTCATTCCACATACAGTACATATCCGAGTGGAAAAGTTGGCCCTTGGGTTCCAAAATTAAATCTCTCCTCTCTCAGCCCAAACCTGTGCTCTCCAGCTTGATTTCAGAACCCTGGGAGGATTAGGAATGTGTCGCAGTCAGCCAGTGCACAGACAGAATATTCCAAGTGTCCTTTAAATATATTGCTGGGACAGATGATCCCGCCTAAGGATTCAGTGAGATGATCTCTTTGATACTGATGTTGCCAACAAGGGGATTAGAAGTAATTTCCCCCTGACAGAGAGAAGCTGACATCGCCTTTTGCAAAGTTGAATTGGATAAATATTTGTGGCTGAAGTTTATAAATGGGATGTGGGGACAGAGCTGAGACGAGGGATTAATTTTAGATTCCTCGGCACCTCTTTCTACCAGAATGGAAAACACAAAGAGGAACGTGTCTCAGAGGAACCGTGCTCTGGATAAACTCACTCCCAATGACACTCGACAGGGTGAAACGCAGCAACACAAGAGGCTTCATATCCTTAAATGTCGCACGTGGTGGAGGCAGCCAATCCGTCTAGTCCTTGACCCATAATGGAGGTCCTTGTATAGTGGACCTGGTAACTTATTTATTCAAATATCATGGTTGTGCTCTGGATAGTAGTAAGTTATTTAGTTAGCTTTCGGCTCACCGAGCCCATGCCGTACAAATACACCCAATTGATCAATTAACCTACTAACCCATACATTTTTCAGGTGTGGGAGGAAACCAGAGTGCCCGGAGAAAATCTACACGGTCGCGAGGAGAGCATGCAAACTCCTCACAGACAGTGTTGGGAATTCAACTCGGGTCGCTGGCGCTGTAAAGCGTTACGCGAACCTCTACCTTCCCGTGCGGGGGTCGGAGGGGAATCGTTGCAGAGCTGTGGAGGAGGGAAACTGGACTGTTTTCAGGTGCTGGCACAATGGGCTGAATGGCCTTTCGTGTTTTGAGACACCACAGCTCAAAGTAAGAGGTGGTTGTGATATTCCCTTAAAGTGATATCACTGGGGGAAAGGTCTCCGAGCTGGTATCTGGAATGGAGCAGAGCAGATTTCAAACACTCCGGACAAAGTGCAGGAAGATAAATGCCTGATGTGCGAGTGTACGTTTCTGCTCAAGAAGAGTGGAGTTGAGAGAGGCGAAGCAGACCAGGAATGTGATATTATCAGACTCTGTCAGCGCACAGGGCGGGCCAACGTTGAACTCCCGCAGTTACCAAGGTAACTTTCACCCTGATAGCTGCTGTTTCAGTAATCCCACGACCCCCTCAACAATGCAGGCGTGTTGTGAGTTCAGCGCTTCCACCTGCAAAGGCCGGATCCCCCACGGGGGCGCGGCCGCCTCACCGTCCCAGAGACGCGGGCGGAGAGTGCAACCGTGCATGTTTCTGCCGGGACCTCCGGACCAGGGTAAATCTATTATCAAAGAATCTATACCATATCCGACCCTGAGATTCACCTTCTCGCAGGCACTCACAAGACAAAGTAACAGAATAGAATCTATGAAAAACCACAATCTACAAACATTCAGTGTGCAAATTAAAAATGAATTAAACCCCTAGCACATGGGACGTAAGCTGCCGGGTCCTGATACCGAGTCTATAGGTTGTAGGGTCAGATCAGCGCCCAGGCGAGTCAAAGCCCGTAAAAGAAGCTGATGGCTGCCGGGCAGCATCCACCCAGGACTCCTGCAGCCGCTGCCTGATGGAGGAAGGATCAGTCAGGACGGGCCCGGGTGGGCGATCTTGGCTGGAGCAGAGCGGTGGGCTGAACACCGGTTTGTCTTCCCACCCGGAGTTTTTCTCCACGTCCCAAAGACGAGTCCGGTGGTCGTTCGGTTGCCCGCTGTAAATTGATGCCGGGGCGTAGGTAAGTGGTGGAATCCGATGCTAATGTGGGGTTCAATTTCCCACCACAGTCTGTAAGGAGTTTGTACGTTCCCCCTGTGACCACGTGGGCTTCCTCCCACAGTCCACAGATATGCTGGTTAGTAGGTTAATTGGTGACGTGGATGGAATTGAGCTGTGCAGCCCTGTTACCTGTTTAATGGGTTGGAGTTCAGTTGGAATAGACCTTCCACTTGCAATATTTATCTCTCGTAGCATTTTCTCTGCAACTCCTGCATTATCTTGTTGTTTTCCTTTGTGCTTTCTCAACGCACTGATATGATGAAACGATCTGTCTGGATGGAGTACAGGATGCACTGTTCCTCTGTTCAGATGAACGCAATTCACCGGTGATGCCTCCAGGACAGTGGCCTTGGACTTTGGATTCAAGTTCAGCAACCGTCATCGACAGCTCAGAGACGCCACAGGATATGTCTCAAAGGCAGTCTGTGAAGACAGGGCACCCATCCCGTTCATTGAAAAGATTAAAGATTAGCTTTATTTATCACATGTACATTGAAAGTGAACCACTTCGTTTCACGTCAGCGAGCAACACAGTTCGAAAACGGTCCAGGTGCAGGTTGATAGGACTAGGCAGAATAATGGTTTGGCATGGGCTAGATGGGCCGAAGAGCCTCTTTTTGTGCTGTCGTGTTCTATGTCTCTGTTTGCTGAAGGGGTCAGCAAGTGTTGCCATGCTTCCAGTGCCAACGTAGCATGCCCAGAATTTACTAACCCGAACTCGTACGTCTTTGGAATGTGGGAGGAAACCGGAGCACCTGGAGGAAACCCACGTGGTCAAGGGAAAATACACAATGTCTTTGCAGACAGCAGTGGATTTAAACCTGATTTTTTGATCGCTAGCACTGTAAAACATTTTAAGTTATAGTGTTGCCAAGACCTTTCAGGCAGTGGTAGAAGAGTCTCAATGGGCTGAATGGCCTTGCACCCACCGACAGCAAGAGTGGATCATTGGGGCAGGTCTGATGATGGTACTATTGAAAGAACAGTCATTGCCCATGGCACCTGCCCTTGTTGTTGGCTCTACCTCCCAATTCAGCCAAGCCTCCGTACCTCTGTCTGTCCAGCTCACTTGGTTCTGGCGCAGATACTTGTTGTCCTAGAGTGTGATGCAGCCCTACAACCTCTGATTCAGAGTCGCGAGGCAAAGACGTGGCCTTGGTGCTGAGTTCAGAAATGGACATATTGTTCCATGAACCTTTGCTCACATAACGCAGAGTATCCTGGTGCAGATCAGCGGAGCACAGACTGACTCACGCCTGCCCAGTTCTCTGTGGCCTGTTTGCTTACTTTTATCGGTTGCCATTGATTGCCAGTCGATGTTCAAATCACCGCGCCAGCACAAACACTGACCGGCAATGCCTAGAACAGGACAATACCCAATCCTGCGGCTCACCAACCCGTGACCTTCGAAGCCATCAGCCGGTATTTCATCATAGTTTGCTTTTAAGATTAAAGTATCTGTTTGTGATCAGGCAGATGATCTTTCCATTAACTCATCCAAAAAACATTCCAAAACATCTAACAGGTCCCACTTACAGTGCACTAAAGACTTGCATTTTTTGTAGCTCGTTTCCTCAGTTTTTGTCCTGTGGTCTTGTGTTTGCAGAGTCATCTTTTTCTCACTGTATGGTATAATTTATGTATAACCTGTATTCTATGTGTTGTCTGTGCCCACGTTCAAAGTTCAAAGTAAATTTACTATCAAACTATGCCTGTGAAGCTGCTGGTACCTGTACCTCACGCTACTTGTACACAATGTCTGACATGACTTGACATCCCTCTTCAAGACTGTGCAAGGGCTTCAGAGTTAAAAGTAAAATTTACTGTCAAAGTACAAATATGTCATGACATCCACCCTTGAGGTTCATCTTCCTGCGAGCATATTTAGCAAATCTATAGAACAGTAACTGTAAACAAGATCAATAAACAAAAATCAACAGTGCATATGCAAATTTGCCCATCTGACCCTCGACACAGGCGCTCCTCGGGGCTGTGTCCTAAGCCCCCTCCTTTACTCTCTGCATACCCATGACTGTGTTGCCACCCACAGCTCCAATCTGCTAATTAAATTTGCTGACGGCTCTACATTGATTAGCCTAATCTCAATTAATAACGAGGCAGCCGACAGAGAAGAAGTCATCTCTCTGACACAGTGGTGTCAAGAAAACAACCTCTCCCTCAGCATCGCAAAAACAAAGGAGCTGGTTGTGGATTACAGGAGGAATGGAGAGGGGCTAACCCCTGTTGACATCAGTGGATCTGGGAGTGAGAGGGTGAACAGCTTCAAGTTCCTGGGCATCCACATTACCGAGGATCTCAGGTGGTCTGTACACACCAGCTGTGTGGTGAGAAAGGCACAACAGCACCTCTTTCACCTCAGATGGTTGAAGAAGTTTGGTATGACCCCCCAGATCCTAAGAACTTTCTACAGGGGCACAACTGAGAGCATCCTGACTGGCTGTATCACTGCCTCATATGGGAATTGTCCCTCCTTTAATCACAGGACTCTGCAGAGAGTGGTGCAGACAGCCCAGCGCATCCGTAGATGTGAACTTCCCACTATTCAGGATATTTACAAAGACAGGTGTGTAAAAAGGGCCCAAATGGTCATTGGGGACCCGAGTCCCCCCAACTACAAACTGTTCCAGCTATTACCATCCAGGAAACTGTACTGCAGCATAAAAGCCAGGACCAACAGGCTCCGAGACAACTTCTTCCACCAGCCCATCAGACTGCTTAATTCATGCTGATACAATTGTATTTCTATGTTATATTGACTGTCCTGTTGTACATACTATTTATTATAAATTACTATAAATTGCACATTTGGACGGACGTAGCGTAAAGATTTTTACTCCTCATGTATAGGAAGGATGTAAGAAATAAAGTCAATTCAATATAAATAAATAACAAGCATGAAATAACAAGATAAAGAGTCCTTAAAGTGAGACCAGCGGTTGTGGGAATGCCAGAAATAGACGAGTGTAGTTATCCCCTTTTGCTCAGGAGCCTGATAGTTGAGGGGTAGTAACTGTTGTTGAACCTGCTGGTGCGAGTCCTGAGGCTCTCATACCTTCTACTGGTGGATTCAAGGTTCAAAGTAAATCTAATGTACAAGGTTTGTATACATCATCTTTGAGATTTATTTTCTTGCAGGAATTGACTAGAAAATAAATACAATAGAATTTATATAAAAAATTATACATAAAAAACTGATGGACTACCAACATGCAAAGGAAGACAAATTGTACAAATAATAATTGTAAAAGTGAATAAATAATACCAAGAGCATGAGATATACAGTCTTTGAAAGTGAGTCTGCAGGTTACGGAGTCAGATCGGAGTTGAGGTGAGTGAAGTTATCCATGCTGGTTCAGGAGCCCGATGGTTGTCGAGCAATAGCTGCCCCTGAACCTAATGGTTTGGGACCTAAGGCTTCTGTACTTTCTGCCTGGTGATAGTAGCAAGGTTTTTTTTTAAGAGCAAAGAATGACGTTCAGCCTGTAATTACTGATATAATGTAAGAGGTCTGAACAGCTCTCAAGTCTGCTGGTGGCTACATTGTACTGAAGGAATGTGATGATGAATTTCTGTCAGGGGCTGTGCCACCATTGCAGCCACACGGTAGCTGAAATGCTCCCGCACACATAGCCTCGTTGCCACACAGCAGGAATTTTCCTTTATATTGGGGGTTCCCAACCTGCAAACTACGGATCTCTTGATTAACGGCAGGTGGTCCGTGACATAAAGAAGTTTGAAACCCCTGTTTTGTATCATTTTTAAAAATTAAAGTGCCGTGTACTTTTCAGACTGTGTGAGTATTTCCTGCTCAGAGCAATGGTTGGTCCAGCAGCTGTAAAGGAACGTTGCTTGCAGGGATTACAACTGTAGAAAGGGCAGCTAAAACACTGCGGTGGAGCCATTAAGGGGTGCTTGGTAAACTCAGTGATAGAAAAAATTCCATCCATTTCCTGCACCGCAGTTGGCAGATTAATTGGACACTGTAAATAGTATTTAGTGTGTAGGTAGGCAAATGGTAGAATCTGAGAGAGGTGATGGAAAGGGGGGGTGAGTAGGGATGGGATTGGTGTATAGATAGCTACTTGACCATCAGTGCAGGACCACCTGCTTCCTGGGTATATCTCTCTGTGTCCCTCAGGTCTGTGAGCAGTAGTGAACATGAGGACCCTTTCCCTGTCTTTTCAAGTCCTTAACATCTTAACTTCAGGTAATGGAGACTTAGTTCAGGGAGGGTTTGTTACATTGACCAGTTCCTGCCCCTGTCACTATTAAATTCCAGTTAAAGTACCTCATCTCTCCTCTGAGCACTGTCAGATTTAATTATTGTGGACAAAGTATTTTTCAAATGATAGAGAAAAGGTTTTCCTGAAGTTAATAAATATGTTTTAAAATCAACCTTCGAATCCACTAATTATTTTAATAGTGCAACTTTATTTCTCACTGATGGGCATCTGGGAGCCAGAGGGAGGGGCTAACATAGGACTAAGTGGGGCAGATGACGTTCTCTAGTGTACAATATTGTGCATTAATGATTAAGGTAAGCCACTCCAATACTGTACAGGACAGTGTGCCTTACCCTCTGTGACAACAACAGTGAGCTATCCCTCTGCATAGGTGTCTCTCTAAAACTGGACAGAATGTGTTAATCACAGGGGAAGGGAAATCTGGTTAATTACCAGGAGTGGCCTCTCTTGTACAAGGCAGTGTCTGCTAAGGACTGGAGAAAGTTTGTCTAATGTAGAACAAAGTGCATTAATTAATAGGCAGGGTGCATTTTCTAATTCAGCAGGCTGTTATTGGGCTAATTACTTTCTTCAATAGTTATTGAAGGCATTGAGTACTCTTACATTGATTATGAAATCATTAGATATAGGAGCATTTGGCCCATTGAGTCTGCTCATTTGATCATTCGATCACTGCTGACGTATTAACCTCCTCAACTCCATTCTCCTGTCTTCTCCCCATAACTTTTGACACCCTTGCTAATCAAGAACCTGTCAACCTCTTTTTAAAAATAAATACCCCATGACTTGGTCTCCACGGCTGTCTATGGCAATGAATTCCATAGATTCACCATCCTCTGGTTAAAGAAACTCCTTCTCATCTCTGTTCTAAAGGGGCATCTATTCTGAATCTCTGCCCTCTGGTCCTGGACTCTTGCTCAATTGGAAACATCCTCTCCACACCCACTCTATCTAGGCCCTTCAATATTCAGTAGGTTTCAATAAGATTCCCCCCCCACCCCCATTCTTCTAAACTCTAGACCTCATACATTCACCCTCTTATTCTTGTAAGCCCCCTCTGGACCCTCTCCAATGCCAGCTCATCTTTTCTTAGAAAAGGGGCCCAAAACTGCACACAATATTCCAACTGTAGCTCGATTGGTGCCTTAAAAAGCCTCAGCATTATATCCTTGCTTTTATATTCTAGTCTTCTTAAAATGAATTCTAACATTACATTTGCCTTCTTACCACCATCTGAACGTACAAATTAATCTCTAGGGAATCCTGCACTAGGACTCCCAAGTCCCTTTGCATTTCCAGTTTCTGAATTTGTTCCCCATTTGTAAGATAGAATTTGTCTCTATTTCTTCTACCAAAGTGTATGGCTGTGCCCTTCCCTGCACTGTATTCAGAGTCAGGTTTAATATCACTGGCATATGTCGTGAAATTTGTTCCATCTGCCATTTGCCACTTTACATAAAGCCCCGAAGAAGGCTCTCGGACCAAAACTTCAACTGTTTACTCTTTTCCTGGGATGGTGCCTGACCTGCTGAGTTCTTCCAGCATTTTGTGTGTGTTAACTTGGATTGGCCGCATCTGCAGAATTTCTTGTGTTTGTGATTTACATAAAGTGTTTATGCCGGTATTACTTTCTCTAATAAAACAGTGAGTTAATTACTGAGTGACATATTAGAGAATATTACATTCTCTAATATGTCACTGTGTGTGTTAATTATTGTGGAGGTTGTTTCCTTTAGTACAGCACAAGATTTGTTACTTAGTGAGGATATCGTATTCTCTGATACAGCACAGTGTGCTAACTATTGGGGAGAGTCTATTCTCTAATGTGGCACATTGCGTGTTAATTACTGGGGCTGTTCCAATCTCTAATTCAACTCAATGTGTACAGCACAATTGCTTTTCAACGCAATTGCTGGTCACCGAATGGTATTCCGTTCTCACTGCTGTCTGTAAGGAGTTTGTACGTTCTCTCTGTGACCGTGTAGGTTTCCTCCAAGTGCTATGGTTTTCTCCCACAGTCCAAACACATGGGTTAGGGTTAGCAGTTGTGTCGCCCGAAGCACATCGACACTTGCCAGATGTCCCCTGCATAATCCTCGTTGATCTGATTTGGCACAAATGACACATTCCCCTGTGTGGTTCGATGTACACATGACAAATAAAACTGACCTTCTATCTTCTGAATTACTGGGGAGGTTATATTCTGCAGTACAGCATAGTTGTGTTAATTACTGGTTAATTACAATTGTGTGGATGGAAAATTTGCCAAGTTACATGAGGTACAAGTGAAAGGCTGTTTTTCTTACTGACAAGAAGTTTTCACTGGTACAAGAATCAACACCGTTCTTGACGGGTGTTTGGACTTGAGTATTCCTGGGGTGAGAGGCTGCCTTATCGCTAGATTTAGATTTGTACGTCCAAATATGAAATGTGATGTTTGTGGAAACATCCAACACACCCCAGGGTGCAGCCGGCACATTCCGGTGCCAACACAGCATGCCCACAATGTTGAGCAGAACAACACGAGCAGCAGCAACAACAAAACAACAGAACAGAATGAGACAACCACAGCAAAACAAGCTCCTTTCCCATATCTCCCAGCACCCAAACCCCTCTCTCTCACACACACAAACACACCCCCTCCCACCACCTCAAACACACACACACCCCTACCCAGCACCCAAACCCCTCTCACACACACACACACACAACCACACCCCCTCCCACCACCTCAAACACACACACCCCTACCCACCACCCAAACCCCTCTCACACACACACACAAACACACCCCTACCCACCACCCAAACCCCTCTCTCTCACACACAACCACACCCCCTCCCACCACCTCAAACACATACACACCACTACCCACCACCCAAACCCCTCTCTCTCTCTCTCTCTCTCTCTCTCACACAACCACACCCCCTCCCACCACCTCAAACACATACACACCCCTACCCACTACCCAAACCCCTCTCTCTCACACACACAAACACCCCCTCCCACCACCCAAACCCCTCTCTCTCACACACACAAACACACCCCCTCCCACCACCTCAAACACACACACCCCTGCCCACCACCCAAACCCCTCTCTCTCACACACACAAACACACCCCCTCCCACCACCTCAAACACACACACCCCTACCCACCACCCAAACCCCTCTCTCTCTCTCTCACACAACCACACCCCCTTCCACCACCTCAAACACATACACACCCCTACCCGCCACCCAAACCCCTCTCTCTCTCACACAACCACACCCCCTCCCACCACCTCAAACACATACACACCCCCTCCCACCACCCAAACCCCCTGTCTCTCACACACAAACACACCCTCTCCCACCACCTCAAACACATACACACCCCTACCCAGCACCCAAACCCCTCGCTCTCTCTCACACAACCACACCCCCTCCCACCACCTCAAACACATACACACCCCCTCCCACCACCCAAACCCCTCTCTCACACACAAACACACCCTCTCCCACCACCTCAAACACATACACACCCCTACCCACCACCCAAACCTCTCTCTCTCACACACAAACACACCCCTCCCACCACCTCAAACACATACACACCTACCCACCACCCAAACCCCTCTCTCTCACACACACAACCACACCCCCTCCCACCACCTCAAACACACACACCCCTACCCAGCACCCAAACCCCTATCTCTCACACACACAACCACACCCCCTCCCACCACCTCAAACACATACACACCCCTACCCACCACCCAAACCCCTCTCTCTCACACACAAACACACCCCTCCCACCACCTCAAACACATACACACCCCTACCCGCCACCCAAACCCCTCTCTCTTACACACAACCACAGCAAAACAAGTTCCTTTCCCATATCTCCCACCACCCAAACCCCTCTCTCACACACACACAACCACACCCCCTCCCACCACCTCAAACACATACACACCCCTACCCACCACCCAAACCCCTCTCACACACACACACACACACACACTCACACACACACACACTCACACACACTCACACACACACACACTCACACACACACACACACACACACACACACACACACACACACACACACACACACACACACACACACACACACACACACACACACACACACACACAGGCCTCTAACCTCAGGACTTGCTGCCTCTGTATCTCCAGCCCAAGAGAGGCTGGACAGTTAGAGAGTTCAGAAGATGAGGGTCGGACTTCTCTGAACGTTTTTTTTAATCCCAAGGGAGCTTGACAGAGTAGATGTTGTAATATTTTCATTAGTGAGAGAGTCACAAACACGAGGACAGATCCACAAGGGTTGGGTAGTTCTGTAAGACTAAGGAAGGTAAAAATTGTTCCACTCAGAGGAATGTGAGAGTTTCGAATTCTCTGCCTGCAGGGTGGTGGGGGCCAGATCATTAGATATGTTTAAGGTGAAACAGAATTGTAGAGTCAAAGAACACTGCAACAAAGTAACAGGCCATTCAGCCCATTTACTCCATGCCAAACTATTATTCTGCCTAATCCTATTGACCTGCACCCAGACCATAGCCCTCCATACCTCTCCCATCCAGAAACGTATCCAAATTTATCTCAAATGTTGAAATTGAGCCCACTTCCATCACTTGCGCTGGCAGCTCGTTCCACGCCCTCACCGCCCGCTGAGTAAAGAAGTTCCTCCTCATGTACCCCTTAAACATTTCACCTTTCACCCTTAGCCATGACCTCTAGTTCTAATCTCACCCAACCTCAGTGGAAAAAGCCTGCTTGAATTTACCCTAATCTATATCCTTCATCATTTTGCATACTTCTGTCAAATCTCGTCTCATTCTCCCAGGCTCCAGGGGAATAAAGTCCTAACCTATTCAATCTTTCCCTGTACGTCAGGTCCTCAAGTCCAAGTAGGTAGGTGAGCAAAACTGCACACAGTATCTGATGGATGAAGGGATTGGGTCACGGGAAAGTGATGCAGAAGAGGGGTGAGGGCCAGCTTAGGTGAATGGTGGGACAGGTTTGAGGGGGCTGGTGGCCTACACCTGCTCCTATTTTCCCAAGCCCTTGTGTGTACATAGTAGAGCTTCCAAATTTGCAAGTGAGACAATAGCTAGAAGCGTAGCAGACTGTTAATGGACCAGGAAGGCAGCCAGCTGGCAGGTAAAGCAATGCTGGAGAAACATGACACATTAGACTTTGGTAGAGACAATAGAAACCAGAGAGCACAGGACATAATACAAATGGGGACGGACACCTGATTGCCACTTTATTCGGCATGCCTGTTTGTTAAAGCAAGTTATCTAATCAGCCAATCACGTTGCAGCCACTCAATGATTAAAAGCATGCTGACATGGTCAAGAGGTTCAGTTGTTGTTCAGACCGAACATCACAATGGGGAAGAAATGTGATCCAAGTGATCACATTTTACTCCTATCACATTGCTAAATGAAATAAATTACAAATGTGACTTTTGTCGGTTGGTGGTACTAGACGGGGTGGTTTGAGTATTGGCAGAAACTGCTGATCTCCTGGGATTTTCACACACAACAATCTCTGGAATTTACAGAGAATGGGGTGAATTTTTTTTTAAAAAAACCCAACACATCCAGTGAGCAGCAGTTCTGTGGGTGAAAACACCTTGTTAATGAGAGAGGTCAGAGGAGAGTGGCCAGACTGGTTCAAGCTGACAGGAAGGCGACAGGAACTCAAATAACTTCACATTACAACTGTGGTGTGTGGAAGAGCATCTCTGAACGCGCCACACGTCGAACTACAGGGCCAGAGGGTAGTGAATCTGTGGAATTCATTGCCACAGCGGTTGTGCAGGGCACATCATCGGGTATATTTAGATAGGAAGTTGACAGGTTCTTGATTATTAAGAGCATGAAAGATTAGGGGGTGAGGGCGGGAGAATGGGGTTGAAAAGGATCATAAGTCCGCCACGATTGACTCGATGTTTCTGTTCCTATGTTTTAAGGTTTTCAGAGAAGGTACAAAAGATTTTAGAGATGGAGAAGTTCAGTTCTGCAGAAGGGCTGGAGAAGAGGGGGTTTGTGAGATCTGAGCGAGGGGCTTAGATTTTGCATTGGGCGTATACAGAGCAGATACGGAGACAGACTGGTCCGGAGGAGCCAAGACTGGGGACGAGAAATGGAAGTAACAAAACGGTCGGAAAACCTTTGTACCCGGCGAATATTCAGCCCTGCCCGGGTAGAGATGGAGGGGAATTCGCTTGTGGCTGCCAAGAACTGCAGAAGCATCGAACGGACTGTGGGAGAGTGGGGCTAACCGAATTGCTCTTACAATGGGTTAGTACATGGTTACTGGGCTGACTGGCCTCCTCTCGTGCTCTGAATATTCTCGGGTGACACGTTGTAATGTACGAGCCTCGGGCGGATGAAACGACAGTGGGAAGGGATTTGCGGCAGCCTTGATGGGACGAATGGCCTTGGTTGGGTTCCGAGCACAAGTTTATAGGTTAAAAGTTGCCACCTGCGGGTGGGGGGCGGGGGACGGGCTCTCTAAACGTCCCTACCCAATCACTCTCCTTCGCCCTCGGGTTAGTGGGCAGCGCCGGGCATTCTCGGGGCCTCGCTGCCGCCTCCTGGCCGGCGAAGCCACCCTCGGCGCCTGGGGAGAGGGTACTCTCCGCTCCCGGAGCCTCCGCGCTGTGAGGGGCCGGTCGGTGTTTGCTGCAAGCCAGAATCGGGAGTGTCCCGGGGACGGGGCTAATCAGGATATCCCGGGGGATCTTGCTGGGAGAGCGGTTGTTCATCGACTGCGCAGTGTACTTTACACAAGGGAGCGTTTAGGTCGGGGGGATATCCTAAGCGAGACACTCAGACCGGGAGGGGTTTTACCGAGAGCGACGATCCGCCGCAGGAACTCAGCGCGCCGATCAGCATCTGTGGAGGGAAAGGAACAAGTAGCCAACTTCCTCCGCCGGGGAGTGATCAGTGCGACCCTCTCCTTCCCCTGTAGTTTCTACTGATTCCTTTCCCCGATCGGCCCGCTGAGTCCCTTCAGCAGATTGTTCCAAGATTCCCGCATCTTTTGCCCCCGGGCGCTGGGTTCGCTGTACGTGGGCCAAGGCGAGCAGGCTGCCTTGCCCCCCCCCCCCACCCCGTCTATCTGGCCCGGTTACCGGTGTCCGGCCAGCCGGCGCAGCGCGGAGCTGGGGGCGAACCGGACACTTGGGAGGAAGCCGGTGAGGAGATCCAGCGACGGGAGGGTTACACGGAGTGAGATGGGCGGGGTGTTGGGCGGAGACTTTCGGGAGCAGCGCTGACCTCGGGGAGACGCTGAACTTGTCCACGCTCCCAGATGCTGTGCAGGTGGATTGCTCCCTGTCCCGCTGAGTTGCTTATTCGATGAGGTTCCCCACTTACAAATGTGTCAGTAGACCGGGAGAGAGCTTGCCGACCGCGAACTTTCGAGTCCGTCTTCCTCGGTGAAGTCGCCCCGCGTTGCTTTGGGAATCCGAAAATTTCCCGGATTGGTGTCTGGACGCAGCTCTTGAATTATGTGCAAAGTTCACACAGACCAGAGTCGTGTTCCCCGGAACAGTTAAGTGGCGATTTAATTGAAGTTTTTCAAGATACTGGGAGGGAAAAGTCACTTTCAGTTGGCCCATGGATTGGAAACGGTAACGCTGGGTACCCCTCTCCCTCTGGGCTGCCTGACCCGCTGAGTGTATGCATCTTTGCGTTCAGGGGTGAAGTTGGGGGCGCGTCTACCCTCAGCGGTAAGAATATAAAACTCTCCGCCAGAAATAGGAAGCAATGTTTATTTAAAATCTTGGGGGGGGGGTGTTTGGAGGAGTTTAGAGAACTGGAGCTGTCGAAGGGTGCGGGGCCGATACAGAGAAAGGCCGAAGACCATCTTGAAAGGCGGAAGGGGGTTGAGGCTAAATACCCTCCTGTCTGTCTCTCTCTCTCCTGCATTACAAATGGTGTGTGTGCTAGGGCAACCTCTTCTGATGGGGTCGTATTGAACCAGAGAAGCCGGAACGGGAAAGAGGTGCCGGTTGTGCCATTGGTAAACAGTGAGTCAGAGGTGACGGACTGACGGCGCCGTGGACGAGTGCAGCCAGTGTTCGGTCTGCATCCCCAGCTTCCTCCCTTGCGGAGCTCGGGCCCGGCGTCTCTCCGGCCGGGCAACAGGTGCGCACCCGCTCGGGGGTCACTGCGTGTCAGAGACGCGCAGAACTTGTACGGGATGCGTTTGTGTGCAGCGGCTGTCCATCGAATCTGCAACTGAGGTTCGGGCGGAACGGCGTGTGTGTGTGTGTGGGGGGGGGGGGGCGGTGTTCTCCGCCAGGGAGGGCCCACATTCCCTTTCATCAGGACGCGATGAGACTTGTTTATGTTCTCTCTCCCTGTCTTTGGCACGGCCACAACCAACTGATGAACACAACTGAAACGCACAATACATGAACTCCGACCTGGTCGGATTAGTGCTGTAGGAAAGCGGCAGGTCAGACAGCAACTATGGGGAGGACTAGTTACGGGCCGAGACCTTTCATCAGGACCTGGATTAGATCGGACCGATCACATTCCTCACGCACGCCCAGAAGATGTTGGGAACACTCGGCAGATCGGGCGGAGACATTCAGTTTCTTGCAGGAATCTTTCTCGGACACCCCTTATTTCTGGCCGTTTCCAGTGTCAGCTTTACCTGAGTGTAGTTTGGGTAAAATAACTGACGTCCCCGCCCAGCCCACCCCACTGACTAAAGATCGGCTTTATTTGTCGCACGATTATTGAAAACTTGCAGCGAAATTAACCCTTTGCGTCAACGACCAACACAGTCCGGGGATGTGTGGGGGGGGGGCGGTGTATTGCCCATAATTTACTGACCCTAATCAGCGTGTGATTGGAATTTGGGAGGAAATCGAAGATTCCGGAGGAAATCACAGGGAGAGCGTACAAGCTCCTTGCAGACTGTGGCGCGAATTGAACCTCCATCACTGGCCCTGTAAGGAGTTACCTTCACCGCCACACTACAGCTCCGCCCCCGCCGTTACCCAGGGTCGCTGCCGACTTAAAGCAAGCAGGTATCTAGCATTCCCATAGGAGATGGTCCTATCCTCCCAGGCATCTGCAGCTTCTTGTGTCTACATATAAATGCAAGACTCAGGTCTGATGAAGAGACTCGGCCGAAGCATCGACTGTTCATTCCCCTCCATGGATGCTGCCGGATCCGCGGAGTCCCCCGGTATTTTGTGTGCGTGTGTGTGTGTGTTGCTCTGGGCCGCAGAGTGAGTTATGAAGAGATGGAGAGGAAGGCCTACCTCAACGGCGGAGACACAGGCTCGGTTCTGATCTCCGTGCTGTCCGTGTGGGGTTTGCGTGTTCGCCCAGTGTCCGCGTGGCTTTCCTCCGCGTGCCCCGGTTTGCTCCCAAATTCCCAAAGAGATGCTGGTGGGTTAATTGACTACCGTTAAAATATATATTCCTGGCGTGAGGTGGTGGCTGGAGGCGAGGTCGCGGGCGAGAAGCATTCGGGCTCTCACAACCAGACTGTGTAACAGTTTCTTCCCCCAAGCCATCAGACTCCTCAATACCCAGAGTCTGGACTGACACCAACTTACTGCCCTCTACTGTGCCTATTGTCTTGTTTATTATTTATTGTCACGCCTGCACTGTTTTGAGCACTTTATGCAGTCCTGGGTAGGTCTGTTGTCTAGTGTAGTTTTTTGTGTTGTTTTTACGTAGTTCAGTGTAGTTTTTGTATTGTTTCATGTAGCACCATGGTCCTGAAAAACATTGTCTCATTTTTACTGTGTACTGTACCAACAGTTATGGTCGAAATGACAAGAAAAACTGACTTGACTTGACTTGAGAGAATAGCTTATGGGGAGAAGCGTATGTGTAGAAGGGAATCGAGAGCCAGCTTGGACGGTTTAAGTTTTCCAAATCGTCTCCCATGTTCTGAGAGATATAAGATTATGAGTCTTTCTCTTGACACATAAAATGGGGAAAGCGGTTAAAAATTTCTACCGTGTTCACTCTCAGAGGGACTTGAATGTCATTATATCTAAACGCCCGAAATTTATAAAACAAATACAAGTAATTTACGAATGAATGCCAGTTGTATGAACGTACAGTAGAATTTCGACCAATACAGCTTAATACAGGCCTTTCGGCCCATGATGTTGTGCTGACTTTTAACCTACTTTAAGATCAATT